>NC_136482.1:63112879-63207879 GCF_053919585.1 Euprymna scolopes | reverse complement strand
TCTCTCCTCGCCACCTCAGTTTTTATCTGTTTAACCTCATCTTCATGTTTTATGTTAACACTTCAGCTTTCCTTTTAGTATTTTAGCAACATTTTCCCCATTGATTTATGTGGCTTTTCATTTAATCTGATATTTCATTAGCATACTAAGTAGTTTAAGAATAGTAAAAGCCGAAGAGTTTCTTTTTTTTTGTTATTTCGTGTGCAAAATCAAGCAGTTAAGTATTATCAGAGATTTCACTCTTAAATCATGAACAGAATCATTTTTATCGTACATTTTTATTCAACAAGCTGTAAATTAATAATTTCTGTGTATAATTTGTATTATTCAGGTTAGGATTCTCATCTGCATACAGTCACATTGACACACCGATGTTGAGCCTAATCAATATCAAATTGCTGACTATTTGGAAATAACAAGCGCTTTTTGCCGGATATTTCACCCTACACCAAAGCCAACAGAGTCTGGACCATTATTGCGATTACTTGTTCCATATTGACAGAGGTATGTCTCTAGTTCTATACAGTTTTAGGAAGCCTACCATCCCAGGTTCTGTCTTCTTCCTTGAAAATGTATTGCTGATCGCCGGAAACGCCTTTACTGAGGAATGTTAACGGGGCATTCTTTTTTGAAAACCACAGCACACTTCCTTTTGGACGCTGGCTTTTCAAATCCGACTTGCCGACCCCTATGCTATATTCAACACATTAAGAGATGACATATCACCTGATCATGACATCGGGATAACATATTACCTGATCGGGATATACATATGGTTGGATAATATATGAGAATATGATATTTCGTCAAAGTCGGACGCTCGCGCCGGGCGAATACCACACTATTAGTACTTGGGTTGTTATATTGACAGTGTTTCGGCAGAAATAACTTCCTCACTTCACGTGAATATTTTTTAAATTTTATTAAACTTTTTTTTTTATTACTAACGAGTCTCTATGTACAAAGAGCAAAAGATAAACTTTAACGAGATGGAGGTATTATTAGCGGCTCGACGAAGAATATTAAGAGAGGATTGAAAATTATAAACAACATTTGACTTTTTGTTACATTTTACTTCAGTCAAAGTTCTCAGTTGGCAAGGGACAATTTCTGGAGTTAACACTTGATCTATATATGAGATACATATATATTCGAATATTCTATTAAATTTCCCATTTAACTCTCAAATTCCGAGTTAAAAAAATCGAGAACATACTTTTCCTCTCCTTAATGGACCATAAAAATATATGTTATAATATATATTTCTCGTTGTCTCTTGGTGTTACAGGATTCCAGAATAAGAATTAATCTAGTCTGGTGTAGTATCCAACTTCGTGCTGTTACTTGAATTAACACCACTTAGAGAAGGTTTACTATTCCTTGTAAAAAGCCAGTTTGGGTTAGCCATGGGGATGAAATCTTATTTAGGTCGCGAATATTATGTGATTTTGAATATTTGGTTAGGATCTGCTTGTAGGTGAAAACATCCTTATGCTAGGTTGTCCCGACAAACCCTTGTACAGAGGGACCTCAGTCACTCGAAGACAGTATTTAGTAGACATTCATCTTCTTACCAGTAGGCATTCAAGTTCTAACCTTTAGAGATTTAAGTTTTGACTAGTAGTGGTAATGGCTATCACAACTATTTGTTAACATTGGTTTTGAAGACGATATATTTTAACCTGCAAGGTAACTCTTCTGTAGAAATGTGTTACTATAGCTTAAATATATTTGATATAACATTGTTGGTTTTATCAGTTTACCAAAAGAATGACTTTGTAATTGTTCGCCTCTCAAAAAGGAAGGCATGTTTTATGTATATTTAAATTCTACTATAGTCCATTGTATGGTGTTTTTGCTAATGTACTCTCAAAGAGTCTCCAGACGCTTGCTTTTCTTAGTAAACGTACGGGAATATGGCCCAAATATTTCCTCTGTGATCTCGTGAGTAAAAAACAAACAAACGAACAAAAAACAAACAAACAAAAAGCCAGATAGTTCTACAAAAAGATTCATAGTAACATAAATAAAAAACAAGCAAAGACAAAACAAATTACATCGAATCCAGTTTCATAAGACAAGATGGCTGACCACAGTAAGAAGTGATTATTTAAACTTTCTGCAAATTTTCCATACAAATCATTTTCTATTGTTACTGAAGACGAAGTTAAAGTTACAAATATGAAAATCTGTTAAATTATTTACATAATTAAATAGTAAAGCCTCTGAAGTAAACACCTACCACAAATATTAAACATTGCAAAATTATTTGAACGAATGCGCGTTATCTGCTGAATCAATTAGATATATTAGCTTATCTAAATATTATTGAATTTAATTGTTACTAGAACTTATACTCAGCGTTGCCGGGACCTTAAAATAAATAAAAAGGTTAAAAATTGTGTGCAACATTTTTATGTTAAACCTTCTCTCTATTTACCTCTTACAATCATTCTCTCTATCTTCCCCTCCTTCATTTTTCTCTCTATTTCCTTATCACCTATTTCCTATCCCTCTATCTTATTTAAATTTATTGATTATAACATTAATAATAATAATAATAATAATAATAATAATAATGATGATGATGATGATCACTGCCAATGAGGAATCAATGGTAAGCGGTTGCTGCGATAACGTAAATTCTTCTGCAAAGATTACGGAAAAAAGGTGGGAAGTAGTGGAAGTGTGGGAAGACTTGTTGTTGTGAATCTAGAGAACATCACTAGAAAAATATTTGATGATAGCTTGTATTACTACTCCTAGTGAGTAAATAATAATAATAATAATAATAATAATAATAATAATAATAATAATAATAATAATAATAATAATAAATTCACCCAACATTCCAGTTTTATAGTTATTTCTCCTTTGTTTTCTCTACCTTACAAATATAATAAAATCTATATTCGTTTTAATGTATTCCCGGGCAACGCCGATTGTTTTTACCTTTTTCCCACTCCTTAATAATATAATGACATTATATTTGTTTAGTCTATTCTAGGACAATGTCGAGCTTCTCCATTACTAATATACACTATAGGAAATGTACTGCTGTATTATTACACACACCTGTTCTGTCAAGGATGTTCAGCATATACCGATTAAGTAAATATCATTTACCGTATGCATCAATGTTATCCGGCTTGATAAATGATGTTAATCGCCAATAATTCAACCTATACAACTTTCTAAGTTTAATAATGTATTCTTACACAGACAAGCTGTATTTATCGGATTATGCACTCTCTGATTAAACATATATCCTTTACCAAGTGAAACATTATACTGTTACCTTTACCTGCTCTAGACATTGTACTGATCAATATTTGGTTTAACATATACAACTTACTAAATGTAATACTGTATTATAATACCCTCCTGCTTTATCTGTAGCGTTGAGCATATATGGATTCAATATCTACCATTTTCCAATGTTAATTTAGTGTTCTAATCGATTATTTATTGTCCACGGACGACATTGCGTTTTTGTCAAATATATGAACACATTTTAATCTATTTTGTAAATTTAAGTATTTACATTGAGTTTGATCTATAGTTGTGACACACTAATAAAGGAAGATTTACTAAATTCCTTTTCCCCTTAAGCTTAAGCAATCATATAATATTAACTTTCATGTTTAGAATTTTTGTTCACATTTTGATAAAAAATTTACTACATGTTTTGATTCTAGAATGTTTAAAAGTTGTTTAAATTTGAGAGATTTTCTTGAATCCAAATCGTGTAATGGATCAAAAGTAGAATAAGGAATGTAGTCATGAAGTATAATATCATAATACTTTGATTTTAGCAGACATAAACGTGATAGAAAACCCTTCTGTTGGGGAATTAATTTTACCTGTCCCGGGACAGGTATTCTTGTAGTTCAGTATGTGACACATTGCAAGTCATGACTGAGCGAGTGAGTTACTTTTAAGTGGGCTAAACTATATAAGATCACGTTAACTCCATGTAATAGACGATTACTCCAATTTTTATACAATTACCACATTCGGGGCAATATATAAAACCAATAAAAATATTAAATGTGTTGTTTTGAACATTTAATAATAACGAAGATGTAGAGAATTATTTTCTCGCGTGCTGCTTTCAAAATGAAATATGGAAAATGCCAACCAAAATTCCAGATAATCCACGAAACAAAACGCCAAAATAAAAAAAAGTAAAACAATGATCTAATAATCCTCCGATGTTTTGAATAATGATATTCAATCAAATAGCAAGTGGCATCAGCTTGAAATTGATTTATTGTATTCCAGTGCAAAATTAGGAAATATTTATTGGCTTGCATGTCTCATTATAATCCCAGAATCCGGAACAGCATAGTTCAGAGCTAAACGGGCGAAGGAAGTAACAAAATTAAATATACAACAGTAAAATAAATGATAAATTTTCATTTTTAATCTTAAAATGTCTGAAAAGTTTTGGAATATAGAAAATATTAATCACTTTTGCTAATAAGAAGGATAATGTTAATACCATGTAGACGTATATAAGATCGATATCGCTGTCGTTTTATTGTAAATGTAATTACAAGACCACAAAAGAACTATTTTGCCTCTCATAAAATATTAGCATGGTAAACCGATGTTATCCGGAAATACAGGGAACAAAATAGAAAAGATATAAACATCTGCCGCATCTTTGTTTGAACAAAACTTCTCTCTTTAGCTCTCTTTCTCTCTCTCTCTATATATATATCACTTCTCTTTTTCTTTCTTTCCGCTACCCTCTATCTCGCTCCCCGACCACCCCTCTATTCTCTCGCCCCTCTTTTTCCTCTCCCTATTTACCCCATCTCTCCTTCCCCTACCATCCCTCCATTACCTCACATCCTCTTCTCTCCCAATCTCTATCCCCTCTTACTACCGCGTTTCTGTTTCTCAATCTCTCCTATCCTCATAACCCCTCTCCTTTTTCCACTCTCTATCAACTTTCTCTTTCTCACTTTCTCTATTACCTCTTTTATATCGTCTTCTCTTTCTATTATCCGCTTCCAAATTTAATCTGACCACACACAGATAATTTTCTCATTTAAGTTCAATGTAAACAAATTCTTGTTGAACTGCTTTCTTAACTAATCAAATTCTGCCCAACCGACATTATACTTACCAATCATCGCAATGGTGAATCACTTTCTTCCTCACATCCAATTAAACATTATTCCCGAGAAGCCTTTGGTCCTTATATAATGACGCCTTAGTAAAAAATATAATAGCCAAGTGAATTATGTGTGATTTTTATACCAGTAATACGTCCAAAGTAATAAGAAATTTCTGAATTCAATAATATTTAAATAACTTTATTCCAATAGATAATTTCTATTAATCCATGTAGTTTTGCAATGCTTAATATTAACAGTCGGGTTGAATGCAACTTCCTTTTTGTTTTTAATTGTGTAAATAAGTACAATATTCCCTGAAAGAATAAGTTTGCATTACTTGTATACACCCTTACGAATATTAAAGTCAAGATAAGTTACTGGTACAGCTTATGGTTAGCACAGGGTTAGTTAGAATTTATGCAAAGTTAGGTTAGTTTAATGTTAATGGTTAGAAAGACATTTAAACTGCTTAACGCTTTGTGCAATTATTAAGTGGACACTTATTTTTACTGTATAATTGTAATTATAAATTGTGACTAATTCGTAAAAATTTCTTTTTGTAATTACATATTTAAAAAAAATCTGACAGAAGTAATTATATTTTAGAATAAATTTGGTACCGTAGAGCATCATATTAATGTATTTTTATTTTTAACTTTGCTATATTTTTGGAGAAATTGACTTATTTTCTAGATTTATATAAAGCGGGCGATTATTTTTTAACTCTACTTGTGTAATTATTCTAGAAACATGATAGAACTATAAACACATTTTTTAATGTTGCTTTGTTTTCAGAATCTAAATATGGATGGAAAGAAGTACCAAACTAATATTATTTGAAAAGTTTTTTTTTTTTTAAATAATCTTTATTTATAGTTAACGCAACATCAATTGCCATTTGTTTATTGCCTCATTCCTTTTCTATACGAATCATTATTTATCGTAAATTAACTAGTTGGTTTTAACAGCTCACTATCTCTGCGCAAAGTTCACTATTTTAAATACTTAAAACTATAATGCTAAATATTAATGTCATTTATAGTGGGGTAAAACTATTTTTCTTCCAATATCTTCATATATGGCGTCGCTAATTTGGAAGAGAAAGGAAGACAGAGAATTTAATTACACTCCAAAAATTAATCAGCAAATGTTTTATAATTTAATAACTGAAACTTTTTATTAAATAATTTTAATTGGTTCATGTTAATATTAAAAAACCTTGTATATATTGGCAACTTTATCAATGGAATTACGAACAAATAGTAGCAAGCATTCATTATAATCTGTTTAAGAATAGCTATGCAAATTGGACATTTAAAGTTCTGTCTGTTCAGTGTTCATCATACGAATATATACAGTATTTCAAAATACTCTGTTGCTTTTACATATTATACATTCCATATTTAAAAATGAAATTCCTAAATACTCAGCGTTTACCTTCAACGATGCAACCATCAAAAACACTGTAATTTCAGTGAATGCATCAAAAATGTTATCTTTTAAATTAAATTTATTGTGTGGCGATTTTTTCGTAAACCTTGTCATTGACTTTAAATTGACCACTTTAAATTTGGAGCCAGAATTATAAGTATAAGCTACGCAAACTGAAAGCACGAAGTCCGAGCGGTTTAGACCTTGAACGTAAGTTAAAATCAACGTATACCTTCATGAGGCCAAACACCACTAATGCGAATTTTTTGTTCCATATTCAGATTTTTAGTGCATATTTAGGGTGTAAGGTTTTCAACCTCAAACACGTTGACCGAGTTGATAAGGCGATTAATTTCCACTGAGTGAATGTCCGCGTTAACCCAGACAACACTAGTTTTTATTTGTTTTACAGAGTATGGCAAAGTAGTTTAGACGTTGGCCTTAATTTCGAATAGATTTAAGTCTGCGTAGGTTCGTACCGTTCTCGTTTTTATTTAATCATGTGTTCAAGCTCTACTCGTGCTAATTTATTACTTCACATTCTTACTTTGCAATGCATATTTATGATATAAAGTAGCTAATCTGAAAACACAATAGCTAAGTGAATACCGAGTTCGTTTTAATGAATATCGACGTGCGTTCGACTTCCACTCACAGTAGATAGTTTTGTTTCACTTTCTGACAAGTCGTTGTAGTTATACTGGTGTTGTTTAGTGAAAGTTTGGCAAGGGGCACCATAAATTGAAGCTACATTGTTGTCTATTATACACTCATAACCCTTATCCTCGAGTGGTCTCGAGCCTTGATAACGGAGAACACGTTCAATCCAAACCTCAGACGTGTCAGACAGTATCTCTTCCCATCGATATCCAGTCTAGTATGACTACAGCATCTATGGATTCGTACTTGGAGATACGTTCTCCTGAGGTCCAGCACGTTAGCCCCGATTTTTGGCATAGCAGCGCAGACATCCGCGTGAATCCACTCACTTGATTGTTAAGTTCTCGGTAGTGCATTACTGGCCACACCTTTGCCTTATTCTACTTCATCACGGCCATCATCGGAATTAACCTTTCTATAGGGTACAGCACCAGCCAACTCTTGTCGATCCTTACTCATAGTTCCTGATCATACTCTGACCGCATTTCTGCGGCTACTCGATATTCAGGAATTCCACTGAGGAGTCTTTGAGGTGCGTCGTCGTCTGCCCATTTCTATGCTGCTGTCCACGCCAGTCTCTGATGGATAAATATAGCATTCAAATCATGTTCGTCGGCGGTGATGGTCGCACACGTGAGGATTTTACCGTCACAAATCCGCACTACACCTATAGGCCACACAGTAATGCCTCCAAATGCTTTTATCTCATCGTCCACAACAACAGATCAAACCCAGTTGTCTACCCCCACTAGTAGCACGATGTCGTTTTCGTTTGTGGTAATGGTGACCACTCCCCTGTAGCATGCATGCATGGGACGTGCCTATAATAATCATTATGTCCACCCTTCCTCTTTTCCAGGATCGACTGCGATGCAACTGTCCCGTGTCGATTAACTACTACTACTACTACTACTACTACTTTTCTTCTTCCTGTTTTCTTCTTTTTCTACTTCTTCCCTTTCTTCACAGCAGACTCTCGTGCACAGGACATCGTTTCATATACATGAAAAAGAAAAGAAAAATATGTTGACACTCGAACCCCGACAGTCCCTTAATTCGCATTAATCTTATTCTCGTTTTATTTTTCGTGTCGGACGAGTACATGTTCGAATGCTAGTGCGTCTTTACAGTAGACACAGGCCAACCCTGGACGCTTAGTGTCTTCAACTTACACTCTGAGATGTTAGAATAGAAAACAAAAGATAGCACAAGTAGGATTCGAACACGCTGACATACATCCAGTTCAATTTGTTCCAACACTTTCGCCATTCTTTTACTCTGCTCACACATTGCACAAATGATATACATACAACACACTAACGTAAGAATGTGTAACAAAACATATTAGTACTAGTGACGTTTGAGCACATGCGGATACTTTGGAACTTTAATAATATGACTTAAAACTCGGCACTGAATTTGCTAATAATAAATATAGATTAGAATGTAAGATGGTATACGTCTACTTGAACATGAGTCCCAAACCTAAACGAATCATCCATTGTGCTCTGACCTTTCCTGGCCTTATTCCATAAATATACATGAAAATGTAAGAATATTAAACAAAAGATGTTCGCACGAATGGGACTCAAAGCCACGCAGACATGCGTCAAGTTGCAGTTAAGATCAACGACTTTACCAACAGGCCACCGCACTTTCATTTCACTGATATTAATTTTAAAATATAAACTAAAATATAAGAATATGAACCAACAATTTTAGCACTAGGGGATTTAAAATTCACACGGACATACATTAGTTTAACACTTTAACCATTCGGCCATCTATCGCTGATTTAGCCTCTTTAATTCCCTGAAGATGCGCTAAAATGTAAAAATGTAAAATAAAGCATATTAGTACAACTGGTGTTTGAACCCACGTTGACATATGTCCATTAAAACTGAAGTTCAACTATTATAACCACGCGGTTATTTTCCTCTGATTCCGGATACATTATTCCCTAAATATATATTAAAATGTAAGAATGTGTAATGCCAGTTATTTTGCAGCAAATCTACCCTTTGCGATAAAAAGTAAAGCAACAGCAAATACAGAGCAGAGGTAAACACCGCAGCATGTTGGAAGAAATTTAGCTTATAATTACTCATTTAAGAATTGAAATGAATCCTTTGTAGTTTGTTTGTAATTTCTATTTTTGCTTATCTAGTTATTTAATTATATTCATTATAAAATTGAAAGGTGTACTTTGTATTTTGTAATTTCATTTAATAAATCAAACCACTTAATAAATGACAATTTAAATTGCCAGTTACTGTGTTAATGTGTCAAAGCTATCTGATGAGTCACTTGGCATTGATTAAATGGTTTTAATTTTAAAGGAAAAAGAAAGGTAATAAATCGGCCGATTACCGATTAATAAACTGATTACTGATTAATCGACATAGTGGTTAAAATGTCGATTACCGATTACTTGTTGATTAATCGACAACCCCTAGTAAATAGGTGTGTATGATTTTGCTTGCATAGATATACTTATGTATCTAAATATAATATGTTCTTATATAGTTCTCAGTTTCAAGATGATCAGAATCGTATTATGCAAAATAGTCACATTTTATAGTCCTATTTATGTGCTATAAATTTCATATGTATTGTTTATGCATATAATACAATATTAAGGTTACAATCACTTCAAAATGGGTGTAAAACTAATTTCTTTTGAAAAATATTCTGCGCTCAAAGGGTTTAAGCGGGAAATTTTTAAAAAAATATGGATTAGTTAACGCCTGTTAAGTAATGAATTCATATTAAAAATACGCTCATAATCGCGGGATTGTATGTATAAAAAAGTTTATACAATCACACACATACATCGTGTACAAAATTATACGTAGTTATATATACATATATATATATATATATATATATATATATATAATTCATATACATATGCTATATATATGTGCATATGTGTATATATTTAAACGTGTTTATTCTTTAATATTTTATGTGTTTGTTCGTATGAATATACTTATGATAAACACACACACACATATACTGCGTGTTCTTATATATTTAGTCTATATATTTATTGTTTCAGTTTTGAGTTCTGTCGATTTTAAATAGCGTAAGCCATCAAAACAATATCTTTTCGTATGCATCACCCCCAGTCAAGAAGACAACCGGAAGATTCTTTTACCGTAGACAAAAAAGAGACCAATAAACGACCAAATAAAAAAGATCGCTTAGTCAATGTTTAGCCATTGTTTGACTGATTGTGAAGCTTAATCAAGTGTACCAACTTTTAGGCAAGCAACGATCGAAATTCTTAGCCAGAGGCACCAACAATCAAAACAGTGGCGGGAAAAATATTCCACGGTACCGACCACTCTTGTTTTAGTTATATCCTATTCTCATATCACAGTAATATTAACACTAACGTGTTTGTTATAACACATAGGACATTATAAAACTCATATTATATACGGCCTAATCATGTGGACAGTCTGGTTCTCGTTAGATCACCGAAGTGAAGCGACGTTAAACCTGGTCAGTACTAAAATGGTCGACCATTTAATAATGAGGAAGTGTGTAAAAACATGAACTTAACATTTTTGTTAATACGTTTCATTATATTCGGTTGGATCGGATTGCGCATTGTCATAAGCATTTTCATTACTCTGATTTGGTATCATTACAGTAATCTGAAGCATTACACTTCCGTACTTGTTCATGACAAATTAGAAGAAATTGTTTTGTTTGTGACCTCATCACTACAAGTTTGCAGTACAGAACCATCGGACCTCTCCATACGTCTTTGGTTTTTAACAGAGCTCATTCCTTACCTAGATGTGTTGCTTTCACTATAGCTTTACTGCACTATACACCTACATCCTCTAAAATATTAGATGAGTCTGACGTGGTTCTGCATCTTGCCTAAGAGTGATCTAGAAATGTACAAGGGAGTGGTGTTCATCTCCCTGAAGTATTGTACACATTTGCTGATTGCTTACAACAATTAATATTCCAAAATGATCACTTATCTTATACTGATCAGGCTCAACGTTGCTTAACTTCGATGCTCTAACTTGGAGCAGTTTGTCAGCGTGATTATTATGTAAATAAAAATTATTATTTCCCATTATACTACTACTACTACTACTACTACTACTACTACTACTACTACTACTACTACACCTACTTAAACTGATACTTATGCTCCTGCTACTTGGCATACGAGGAGTGATGTCTATCATAAACTATAAAGTTTTAATACGGTCGTCGGCGATCGCTTTCGTTAAAAACTATAATTGTTATCACACGGATAAGGACAATTTGCGTAATTGCTAATATTAGATAATGAGGAGGTTTAAGAACATTTCTTTTCCACTTCACTCAAATAATATAGTTTATCTCGCTTAATGATAATGATTGGGTAGATGGCTTCTCAAATTAGCTATAGACGCTACTTTCCTAACATCTTTTCGATTTTGATTCTATAAATATTCAGCACTCAATATTTCAGACTCCATAACTTATCTTTTTCCGCAGACAAAATCCCGTTCACTTTCCTTTTAAAACGTTGCTTTTTTTCTAAATGCGGCTAACAACACTGCAATAACTCGTCATATAATGTGGTCGCTCAGATATAAGATTATTTTAAGTTAACCAAACTGTGTTCCCAAAAGCGTAGTAATGCCGAAAGATGCAAAGACCAAAGCGATGCTGCCCCAGAGGTGTGCATTACCACCATTGCTCAAAATAAACGGCACTCTCTTCGTGGAAGTATTTTATTTTTTATGTCTAATGTTCACCGAAGATTTAAAATAGAAAACATATCCAACTCATTAAAAAGGTCTCTAGAAAATACTTAGATAATAATAATAATAATAATAATAATAATAATAATAATAATAATAATAATAATATGTATATATATATATACATTAATACTTGTTTATTGTTATATAAACATGCTCACATCCCGCTGCTACAAACAGCCACTTGTTTCAATCAAACAACAGATATCATCAGGCAGCGACTTGACTATTCAAAAGTTCAATGAATAACTTAATAAATGATTATTCATTGAACTTTTGAATAGTCAAGTCGCTGCCTGATGATATCTGTTGTTTGATTGAAACAAGTGGCTGTTTGTAGCAGCGGGATGTGAGCATGTTTATATAACAATAAACAAGTATTATCAGCTCTTTTTATTGAGCACTATCTAACAACCTCGTTGAATTCATTAGTCCATTACTTTTGAATATAAAAAAACCCGAGTATATATATATATACATATATATACATGTATATATATATATATATGATATATATATGATAAATATATATACATGATATATATATATAATATATATATGACATATATATATGATATGTATATGATATATATATATATATATGATATATATGTATATGTATATGATATATATATATATATGATATATATATGTGTATGATATATATATATATTTATGATATATATATGATATATATATGATATATGATGTATATATATATATATATATATATATACGACATAATCACGTAAACACACCTGTTCCTGTAGATTACCGAAGTTAAGCGAGGTTTAGTCTGACCAATACAAAAATGGGTAACCATTTGGTAATGCTGGGTGCTGTATGTGCGCGGAGACTGGAGAAAGATGGGCGCGGCCAGGCTATTCTTGCATAAGACATGCTGCATGAAAGAATTCAGTGGTCCCACGACCCCATAGGGTTAAGACACACACACATACACACATATATATATTATGTTTTATCTGCTTAGTTACATTACATTCATATTACTTTATTTTTAATTTTTAATCGGTTTGTGTGCGTGTCACGTTAGTACAGTGGTTACGTCACCAGCATTGAATGCTACAGATTCTAACTCAGGACACTTAAATACCATTTTGTACTTTCGACATTACGACTCTATAATAATGCATACGAAATCTGGACAAATTGAAAATATTTAAGCGTATTTTTCGCCTGGGCAAAGCCGCCCCCGTTATATATATATATATATATATATATATATATATATATATATATATATATATATATATATATATATATATATATATACATAAACTTCAGAATAAAATTATCCAAAAATCAGCTGGTATGGTAACCTGCGATTATAAGATTTACAAGATATTACTGGCAGTAATATTCTATAAGTATTAATCCACCTAAGCTTTAACTTTTATATCACAATTTTTAATTGTGATTTTCCATGTCTCTTTAGTAAATAAGGTGTAAACCATTTGAACTATTTGCTAATATTTTCTCCTCTGTAGAGATGGTAGACATCGAAATCGTATAGGATAAGGAGTTAAAATATTTCCAATGTATTCTTGTCTTACATAGAATAATAAAAATTTTTGATCTGAAACTCAAACATTTCACGTCTTAAATTTTTTAATTCATTGAACTAAAATTATATATATATATATATATATATATATATATATATATATATATATATATATATATATATATATATATAGCTTAGTAGTAATCCACTTTTTAGAAGCACGGGGAAAACGGAATTCGAAATATGAAATTAGAAAGACAACCACGTGCGTATCTGTATTTTTTTTTTAAATAAACAAAATATTTATTTAAAGTTTCAAATTTTCGGCTTATAAACCTTCATCAGGAATTATATATATATATAAAGTTGCGAAGAAAGTTCTTGCAAAATATTTTATTTTGATTTCAAATGATTTATTTTTAAAGCAAATTTCGTTATAATACCTTTACTTTTCATATCATTTTAAAGAGCGTTTTTTGCTTTATCTAATATTTCAAAATTGCAATCGTTATAAAACAATTATGTTTTCTTCTCAGTACAATACAAGACGGAAAATCAAATTCGTACAATTTTCTTATTTCTATTCAAGTTAGACAGAAAAGCTTCTCAAACATCTCGCGATATCAACGAAGCCAACACTGGACATACAGCATTTCAGAAAATTCGTGACGGCGACGAGAGTCTTGAAGATGATCGGCGTAGTAGTCGCTCATCGGATGTTGACAACGATGAATTAAGAACATTAGTCGAAGCCAATCCACGTACAACTGCCCGAGAACTTTCTTCTGAATTAGATGGTCATGCTGATTGTTTGGTGGTCTGCGACCGGTCTCATCCATTAGTTTTCTGAATGCAGGCGAAACCATAACGACGGTGAAGTACTGTCAACAAATAGATGAAATGCGTTAGAAACTTCGATAACAAAACCCAGCGTTAGTCAAGAGAAAAGGCACAATGCTCCTTCACGACAATGCCCGACCGCACCTTGCTTAACTGAACCTGCAGAAATTGAATGAATCGGGCTACGAAACTCTGCCTTATCCACCATAATCTCCAGAACTCTTAGTTACCGACTACCACTTTTTCAAGCATATCAACAGCTTTCTGCGTGAGAAATGCTTAAAAAACTAAGCGATATCAAAAACGCCTTAACCGACTTCAACGTTACCAGAACGTTTACGTTACTGGCATAAATGCAATTGTTTCGCGTTGGCTTTTGATCATGTTTATTTTGACTAACAAGTTTTTGTTTGAGCCGAGATATGTTCATCTGAATTTAAAAGTTAAAAACTGCAAGGACTTTCTTGTCAACCTGATATATATCTATTAAAGTCGTCATCAATGATGTCGTCACATATGACATCATAGCAGAAGACGCCGTCATAGCTGATGACATCATAGCACATAGTGTCATATATTACGCTATTTTAGATACATGACGTATAGTTTCGATCCTGAAACGTCTGGTACATTTTTTTTTTTTTTTTTTTTTTTTTTTTTTTTTTTACAAAGGCATCACCACATTATCAAGGCCCAGAGGCCACTCAAGGATAAGGGTTAAAGAGTGTACAGTAGAAGTTGGTCAATATAGTAATCATTAGTAATGAAAATTTGGTAAATTTAATAACTTATATGGAACGGCTCATCAAGAACTTATTTACTTTAGACTTGAACAAAACCATATTGTAGTCAGCCGGAAAGCAGGAAAACGGAAGACAATTCCACAGGCGTGCAGTTCTAAGAAAGAAGCTTTGTTCATGGAATCTACGTTTAGGTTTAGGCACAGATAAAGAGTGGGGGAAATTATTGATAGTGTTTACAGCTAGACGAGTGTTTCTTGTGAAAGTTTGGCGAGGGGGGACCATAGATTGAAGCTCAGTTGAACACTTTCCATGAAAATAACGATACATCAGAGACAAACTCGCAACATCTCTTCTGTGAGATAGAGGTTGCAAGGAGGAGAAAAGGACATCTCCTACGAGGCTACGAAGTCTATTTTGAACTCTATCAAGGCAGGACAAGTTCTTTCTAGCAGCTCCTGCCCAGATGTGGCAACAGTATTCCATCCTTGGACGTACCTGGCTCTTATATAGATAGAGAATAGCATCAGCAGTGAGATATCTACTGGATCGATAGAAAGATCCCACCATTTTTCCAGCGGCCTTGGCAACAGATTTGATATACGTGTTCCATTTAAGATCAGGAGTAATGGTCAAGCCCAGAAGCTTGTCAAAACTTGAGGCCTCCTGAAGACGAGAGCCATTCATTTCAATTGATGACAAATGTGGATTAGAATGTTGATGATGTAAAGAGAGAAGCTTGGTTTTAGATGCATTAAAAGTAACCAGCCACTCCTTTCCCCATTGTACTACGTGCTCAAGATCAGAGGAGAGAGAATTGGAGAGAACTTGCTCGTTTACTGTCTTAGATGTGGTACCATAAATGGTAGTGTCGTCAGCATAAATGTCTACAAATGATGTAAGGATATGATTTGGAAGATCATTAATGTAGATCAGGAAAAGAGTTGGGCCCAGGATGGATCCCTGAGGGACACCGGCATTAATATTGTGAGCTTCTGATTTTTGCCCCTCAACTACTACTCTTATGAATCTATCAGAAAGAAATGATTTAATAATTGAGAAGACTTTTCCAGCTATACCATAGCTAGCGATCTTATGAAGTAAACCTTTATGCCATACCCTATCAAAGGCTTTAGATATGTCAAGAGCAATTGCCCTAGAAAGATTGCCACCGTCGAGAGATTTGCTAATCCTATGCGATATAACTGTAAGGACATCTGCTGTAGATCTAGCAGAACGGAAACCATATTGAGTGTCACTAAGAAGGTTATTTTTGTTGAGATGTTTGATTACTTCTGTATTTAATACAGATTCTAGCAACTTACTCATGACGCACAGGAGACTTATTGGCCTGTACTGAGAGGGGGATGAGCGATCACCTGAATTCTTAAATACAGGGCATACTGATGAGATTTTCCAGGGAGATGGGAAACTATTCTCCTTAAGACAACGTTTAAACAGTTTTGTAAGTATGGGCGCTAGTTCAGGTTGAAGTTTTTTGAGTACTATAATTGGAATACCATCAGGGCCAGTTGCTTTACTGGAATCAAGGTTTTTGATTAGCTTGGCAACATCACGTACAGATATACGTATATCACATAGCGTGTTTTCTGATACAAGAGGAAATATTGGGGGTTGGCGGTCTTGGTCGCAAAGGGTAGAATTAGCTGCAAAGTTCTTGACAAAGAGTTTGGCTTTGTCTGATGCTGACGAGATTACCTCAGATCCATTGATAATAGTTGGGATGGAGCACACGCTTCTGTTCAGGATTCTGTTTGCTATTTGCCAAAACTGGTGGGAACCAAGCCGCTGCTCAGCTACTTTGGACTTAACAGATTGAGCATACAACTCTCTTGCGTTCCTTATTACTTTCTTACAATGGTTGCTGGCAGTCCTGAAAACGGCTTTAGTTTCCATACATCTATTACGTTTGAAGCAGTGGAAAAAGTGATTTCTGTGCGCAATGGCAGCAGCACATTCTGGAGAGAACCATGGCTGGCTGTTAGGTTTTTGCTGAAATTTTTTAGAGGGTATGAAATGGTCAATACCTACAATTAACCATTCAGTTAGGTCTAATACTATAGAGGACACATCCTTTTTAAACATGGAATGCAGAGGTAGATCAGATATAAATGTACGGAAGCTATCCCAGTCAGCCTTAGTGTATCGATATACTGTACGATGAAGAGGTACGTCTGGGGACTTATTACATTTCATTTTTATCTTAATTGATACAACAGAGTGGTCGGAAGATCCAAGAGGCGACAGAACAGAAACTGAACATAGTTCAGGGCAAGTTGTGAGAAAAAGGTCTAGTAGGCTCGCATACTGGCCGTCATTATCGGGCACACGGGTAGGTTCCTGAACAATCTGAGTGAGGTCATAGGCAATGGAGAAATCATGACAGAACCTCCCCTCATCATCGGTCTTGTTTGAGTGGGTCAACCATTCGACGTTGTGAACATTGAAGTCTCCACATACGTGAATGTTAGCTGAAGGATAAGTAGAAAGGACTTGGTCAATTTTCTCAGATATGCTTTGAAAGATAGTAACTCCGCTGTTGTGGGGGCGATAGAGAGTAAATATAAATGCAGTAGTGAGAGCTAAAGCAACCCGGAAGCACATATAAGGTAAGTTAGGATCTTCCCTGGAGATGTCCCTCCCACATGGAAAGCTATCTTTAATATAGGCACATATTCCATGCCCATGGCGATCTTGGGGGTCAGATTTAGAAGTTAAGTTAGAGTATCCTGTAATTGCAAACTCATCAAGGGAAATAGCCTGTCCAATGCCAGTTTCACTTAAAAATAAAAGGTCTGGTTTAGTCTCCTGTAATTGGGTTTCAACCTCTGGAAGGTTAGAACGTAGACCCCTGATGTTGGAGAAGGAGACATGGTAGTAGGGGTCTACGTTGGAAGTTGGAGAACCGGGTTTAATCGTGTATTTTTTCTTGAAACTTGTCATGATGAAATTTTGGAATTTGTGGACTAGGTCGACAGATTTACTTAGAGCAGGACAGAGAGGGGAAACTAAGAGAGAAAAAGAAACGAAGAATTTTTTTTTTTTTTTTTTTGTACCACATGATAAGGTAAAGCCGTAACAATTACCCACTAGTATGGCATCGAGAGGCCCCACCAGAAGCTACTGCATGGTCCAGATTCCATTCACCAAATGGCAATACAGCAGCCCCAGTACTTTGCACCTGCTGATAGGACAGCCTCCTTAGTGGTTAATCCAAGGTTCGGGTCCCTGACTATCAGGCGGATAACGTCAGCCCAGACAAAACGTTTACCTCCAGCACCCTTACTAGTGACATGGCTACAAGGATAGACATAGAAACAGAAAATTTCCACCAACTCTGCCAACTGTTCGCGCAAAAATACTGCCAACCTAGAAAATAGCTTTTTCTTCTCCCTTTGTCAGAAAAATCACTCATTTAAAAATGAGGACTGAGGGACAAATAAGAAGAAGCGAGAGTAACAGGAGCTGCCGATAACGCATCCACAATGCGTTTTCTACTCTCCAAAAAAAAAAAAAAAAAAAAAAAAAAAATAAAAAAATAACTATTAAGTATTGTACTTAATAAAAGTCCAACGGACCTGTTTAAGGGAAAGTATGGTGATAGATTCCCCTCCCACGAACTAAAAATGAGTACAATTAGGTAATCTATTTTTGCAATCAACTCGGTAGATAAATAAACATTTATGGACGAGACAAAAAAAAAAAAAAAAAAAAAAAAAAAAAAAAAAAATTAAAGCTAGCATTTAATACAACAGAAATACATAAATTAAATACTGAAATAAAATGTAGTTATTAATATTTGAATCTTAAAATAAAAAGTGCGAATTAATAGAGAAAATCACTTATCACAACAACGCATTCCGTCTCCAAACTAGTGAAGAATTTAACTTTTAATAGCGTTCAGAAGATTTTTTTTTTTAAATTAACCGTTAAGAGAAAGCGTGATTTTATTCTGAACTTTAACTAATCACGTTTTAAGCAACTTATGATATAAAACAAAATCGGATGGGGGGGGGTTTCTTCCGAAGGTTAGTTGGTGACGTTATAAGTAATTGCGAGATAAGATGGGAGCCAGAAATTAGGGGTGGGGGACTGAAAATGATAATATAATGGATTGATTATACAATATTTAAGATCAACTTGGTAGATAAACATTTATGGACGAGAAAAAAAAAAAAAAAAAAAAAAAAAAAAAAATTAAAGCTAGCATTTAATACAACAGAAATACATAAATTAAATACTGAAATAAAATGTAGTTATTAATATTTGAATCTTAAAATAAAAAGTGCGAATTAATAGAGAAAATCACTTATCACAACAACGCATTCCGTCTCCAAACTAGTGAAGAATTTAACTTTTAATAGCGTTCAGAAGATTTTTTTTTTTAAATTAACCGTTAAGAGAAAGCGTGATTTTATTCTGAACTTTAACTAATCACGTTTTAAGCAACTTATGATATAAAACAAAATCGGATGGGGGGGGGGTTTCTTCCGAAGGTTAGTTGGTGACGTTATAAGTAATTGCGAGATAAGATGGGAGCCAGAAATTAGGGGTGGGGGACTGAAAATGATAATATAATGGATTGATTATACAATATTTAAGATCAACTTGGTAGATAAACATTTATGGACGAGAAAAAAAAAAAAAAAAAAATTAAAGCTAGCATTTAATACAACAGAAATACATAAATTAAATACTGAAATAAAATGTAGTTATTAATATTTGAATCTTAAAATAAAAAGTGCGAATTAATAGAGAAAATCACTTATCACAACAACGCATTCCGTCTCCAAACTAGTGAAGAATTTAACTTTTAATAGCGTTCAGAAGATTTTTTTTTTTTAAATTAACCGTTAAGAGAAAGCGTGATTTTATTCTGAACTTTAACTAATCACGTTTTAAGCAACTTATGATATAAAACAAAATCGGATGGGGGGGGGGTTTCTTCCGAAGGTTAGTTGGTGACGTTATAAGTAATTGCGAGATAAGATGGGAGCCAGAAATTAGGGGTGGGGGACTGAAAATGATAATATAATGGATTGATTATACAATATTTAAGATCAACTTGGTAGATAAACATTTATGGACGAGAAAAAAAAAAAAAAAAAAAAAAAAAAAAATTAAAGCTAGCATTTAATACAACAGAAATACATAAATTAAATACTGAAATAAAATGTAGTTATTAATATTTGAATCTTAAAATAAAAAGTGCGAATTAATAGAGAAAATCACTTATCACAACAACGCATACCGTCTCCAAACTAGTGAAGAATTTAACTTTTAATAGCGTTCAGAAGATTTTTTTTTTTAAATTAACCGTTAAGAGAAAGCGTGATTTTATTCTGAACTTTAACTAATCACGTTTTAAGCAACTTATGATATAAAACAAAATCGGATGGGGGGGGGTTTCTTCCGAAGGTTAGTTGGTGACGTTATAAGTAATTGCGAGATAAGATGGGAGCCAGAAATTAGGGGTGGGGGACTGAAAATGATAATATAATGGATTGATTATACAATATTTAAGATCAACTTGGTAGATAAACATTTATGGACGAGAAAAAAAAAAAAAAAAAAATTAAAGCTAGCATTTAATACAACAGAAATTCATAAATTAAATACTGAAATAAAATGTAGTTATTAATATTTGAATCTTAAAATAAAAAGTGCGAATTAATAGAGAAAATCACTTATCACAACAACGCATTCCGTCTCCAAACTAGTGAAGAATTTAACTTTTAATAGCGTTCAGAAGATTTTTTTTTTTTAAATTAACCGTTAAGAGAAAGCGTGATTTTATTCTGAATTATAGTTTTCCAAAATCTCCCATGTCATTCCTGTATTCTCATTTTTCATTATTAAATATCAAAAACCGAGTACATGCAAGCGAATATTTTGCAATCTAATTAACAACATTGAGTAATGTGTTGAATAACTGACTTCCGAGTCTCAAGGTTTATATTAATACGTAATCTTGTCATTATTTGATCGATGGAAGTCGAGACCTCATAATATTTTTTTTATTCCTAACGTGACATAACAATATATAAAGGCCTACTTCACAAGATCTCCAGCTACGGTATAACTGGAAATATTATCTCTGTGATTAAATCATTTCTCTCTGATAGGCTCGTAAGAGTAGTGGTTGATGGACAAAAATCAGAGGCCTGCAGTATTAATGCTGGAGTCCCTCAAGGGTCGGTCCTGGGCCCAACTCTCTTCCTGATCTACATCAATGATCTCCCTAAACACATACTTAAATCATTCGTTGACATCTATGCTGATGACATGACCATCTACAGCAATACATCAAAGACTGTACATGACAAAGCTCTCTCTGGTTCTCTCCTCTGATCTCGAACGAGTGGTTCAGTGGGGGAAGACGTGGCTGATTACCTTTAATGCATCTAAAACCAAATTCCTATCTTTACATCATCAACGCTCTGATCCCCATCTGGCATCAATTGAAATGGATGGCTCTCATCTAGGAGAAGCCCCATGTTTTGACAAGCTTCTGGGCTTGATCTTCATTCCTGATCTGAAATGGAACACGTACATCAAGTCTGTTGCCAAGGTCGCTGGAAAGATGGTGGGATCCTTCTACTGCTCCAGAAGATATCTCACTACTGATGCAATTCTCTATCTATATAAAAGCCAAGTAGTCCAAGGATGGAATACTGCTGCCATATCTGGGCAGGAGCTGCTAAAAACAGCCTATCCTGCATTGACAGAGTACAAAATAGACTTCGTGGCTTAGTGGGGAATGCCCTTTTCTCTTCCCTGCAACCTCTCTCCCACAGAAGATACGTGGCAAGCCTATCTTTGTTTTGTCGTTATTTCCATGGCAGGTGCTCGTCTGAACTCTAATCTCTGGCCCCCCTCGCCAATCTTTTACAAAAAAACACCCGTCTAGCTGAATCCATTGTCAAAAACTTTTCCCACTCTTTATATATGCCTAAATAAAAACTTAGATTCCATGAACAAAGCTTCTTTCTTAGAACTGCACGCCTGTGGAACTGTTCCGTCCGCCTGCTTTCCTCCTGACTACAACTTGGATGTCTTCAAGTCCAACGTAAACAAATTCCTTATGAACCACCCCCTTAAGTAGACACTTTAAATATCCACACTAACGTACTGTACTTACAATAACCGTTATCCCTGAGTGGCTTCCGGGCCTTGATAAATGGTGACCACCTTGTAAAAAAAAAATAAAAAATATCAGTTTACATGTTATTTAAGTAAATCTGCTCCGTACTGTTGTTGGTTTAGAACTATTGAAGATCATCTCTTACACTGATATTTGAGTTATCTCTCTTGAATTACTCTTGTCCATCCGGTAGTTCAGAGAACTGGTTAGACGCATACGCGAAATTAAGAATCACGCCGTCTCTCTTCTCTGGCTGGGATTTTTAATCAATCAGACGTTTTATGACAGAATAGCCATATTTACACGATGTTCACAAACCATGATCCCGTTTTCATCGAGTGATATAGTCATGCAGATTCCATTTTGGTAGAAACCACATATATTTCCAGAACAGCTAAACAAATTTTATGTTTACTTATATTTTAATCATGTATTTTCTTTATCTCTCACCACAGCAACATGTTCTCCTGATTTCATTAGGAATTGAATTTATTATTTATTCATAATTAGTTATGGTTTTACAACGAAGCGCGGTGCAGTGGATAGATTACTTGGTTAACTTATGTTGTAAAAATAACATTTTTCCTGGAGATTAAGAGTTCAATCTTCAGTGTGGCGACCATAACATACAATTGCGAATTACTTACATAGCTGACCGAAAGAGAACATGCTAGCCCCGTCGGTTAAAAAAGAAATTCCTTGCAGATTCTCGAGTTTGACAGGAAAAAATCGTGTTTCAGAATAAGATTCTAGACTTCGACACTTGAAGAAGTTCTGAGGTTACATCAGCCAAAAAGCTGTGCAAATAACACTCAAGATGAGAACCGTAATCCAAAGAATGCAAATAATACGACGAATCAACTCTTTTATAGAAAATTCAGAACCGTATCATCCGATAAGGGTTGAAAAGTGTACAGTATTCAATTGGACGATATAGTAATCGTTAGTAATGGAAATTCGGTAAATTTGTTATATATATATTTCATGATGGCAAATTATTGACAATTCTTTGAACAATCTTTGATGCATTCTGATGTTTTGTGAAGATTACAATAGATTGCGAAAGCGGAAAGAGGAGGATTAACTATGATATTATACGATATACTTAGCAAATAAAGACTAATATAAAGAAAATCATAATAACATGATATAATACAAATCTAACTTTCAATGAGACGGCGATATATTCATGTTAAAACTGAAATCGAATAATCTAAATGAATTAACAAAAGGCGCAATTGAAATAAAAAAAAAGCAATTATCGAAGCATGCTAAAACATCGACAATAATCGAATTATTTTCAGAGAAATTCAACTAACAAGATTATTCTGGAAGAAGGAGAATATTCCATAAAACGCATTTGTTCTGATTAGCATGGGTTTTATCTGAAGCAACGCCCTAAAAATAATTATCATTTTTCAAGAGAACAAAAATAAATCATATTGACATTTACCTCTACCAAGGCGAAAACTGTAATACTCGTTGTAGCCAGGAAACTAGAAGATACATCTGAGGGCAGACATAATCATCATTTTATTGTGAAAAAAGAACACAAGCGAGTCATGTGACAACATACATCTGTTTGACAACGTAAGGTTGAGTAAAATTGTTATCTTAGCCTTTCTTCTTCTATATTGTATAAACTATTGCTAACGTTTTCAAATAGAAAAAAATGATATATATACAAAATATTAATACGATCAGGTTGAAATTTGCATGGCGCTTACTGTTATCAAAGAAGATCAGGTTCATGGATCAAATTTGAAATGCGCATATATTACAGACTATAATTCGCTTTCAGACTGTATTACATATTTTAATTTATTATCTGTTTAATAAAAACACCAACATAAACGAGTTGTTACATCAATGACTAAATATAGGCTACAAATGTTCCTAATTATTGATGAAAACGTACAGTGTAGTAGATAATAAAAGCAATATCTTGACAGAAGTAATGCTTCGTCCCTCTTCTACGCTAGGCTGGAAAATAACTGCAAATGACGAATAATTAGTCAAGTCTTTGTTATTTTATTGTGGAATTTATTCTCTTTTAGAAAACACCCTGCTTTAACAAGCACCTAGGGTTGACATTCACCTTATACTTAAGATGAAAGACTTACAACAAAGTTGTTGTTAAAATCGCCGATGAAATAGACCATTTTAGTTGGGGTATTCTATCGCTCCAAATATACATTAAATCCGATTAAATTCTCTACTTGTATAACAGTCAAAGTGGACCCAAGACGAATTACTGTTACCTGGAGCACTCTTGAGAATAAAAAATCGGTTTTTCAATCCAGGGATGGATTTGTCCCTTCACTGCAGTTCATTTATCACAGAAGAGACGTTTCTAGCCTTTCCTTAATTTATCAAAATTTTTATGGTAGATGCTCGACGGAGCTTCAAGTTCAATCTGCTCCCGTACGATCTACCTAGATAAAAAACTAGTGTTACTTCTAACACTGCAAACAAATCTTTCTCATTCCTTTGTCAAGGTCTAACATAACGTACATGAAAAGAATCTCTTTACAAAATACTTCCCACATGCTGAACATGTGGGAATTTTCAAGTCCTATAAAAGCAAGTATATGCCAAGTTGTCCTGTGATTTAATTATAGTTTTAAACATTTATAGTACTGTTTACTGAACTGAAATTCTCAGTAACGTTTATCCGTAAGTGACGTTTCGCCTTTGTAAGTGCTGAAACATTACAATATATATATATATATATATATATATATATATATATATATATATATATATATATATATATATATGAAATCAGCGTGCTAGAGAATGCGTGAAGGGCCCCAGAAGTTATTAATATTCATGGGAGAGAAAGGGCAGAAGAACCATCGGACGAGATGTTGTCGAGTTGTGTGGTAAGGCAAAAAAGTGGCTGGAATAAAAGCTGAGATTGATAGTAAGGCAAAATAACACACACCCAACAGAAATGCCATAAATAGTTGGATAGGTGTGCAGTAAAAATGTACGGACAGTTTTGGAAAATGGTAAGGAAGGGATGTTGGATAGTGTTAGTCCCTAACGACGACAGATTACCAAGATGGAGCAAGGAAACAAAAGATGGCGCAATGTTACGTTATATTACTATGTTATTTAAATTGATGTTTTCAATGGCAGAAAGATGTTTGAAACAAAAATGTTTACAGGGGTCTGCGATAATAAGATAGGGTTAGAATTTAGTAAAGCCAATTAAATATATAATGACAGATTTAAAATTTTAGATTAGTAAAACAATATGATGATATGGTTGCGTGATTTAAGATAACTAACAAAGAAACGAGATTATTATACATTCATGAAACACAGTCAGTTTTGCAGATAGTCATTTAGAAGACGATTGAGCCTGGAGTTGTCGGCTCGGAAAAAAAAAATGGTCTCTTGCGGTCACTAGAGTTATCCAGCGGACTCAACTAGAGAAAATTAAGATAAAAATCAGCAAACTTCGAGGAGAGTGTAAATAATATTATCTCCAAATTATAACTTAGTGATATGGTGTTTCTGTCAGAGGAAGAAATATTCATTTAGAGCGTGACAATCACGAGTAAAGGAAATAAGTAAATAAGGTATGTCTACCTTTGTTTGGTTTTTCCAAACGAGAAAAGTTATATACGTTTGTGAATAGTGTTTCACCCTCATCTGTTTATTGTTGTAAAAGAATTGACATCTTCAGCATAAAATGAATGTTTTCCTTGAACTATTATCTCAATGATATATACATGCACTGGGCAATAATTAAAGGTGTAACACGCACCCATGCACAAAACAAACAAAAGTATGTGCATTCATCAGAAGAGGTACTAGACTATATCATACAAATATGCCTTCATATGCATACATACATGCAGGTATATATATATATATATATATATATATATATATATATATGTGTGTGTGTGTGTGTGTGTGTGTGTGTTTGTGTAAGTCTATAAACTAGACGACATGATCTGCTACATAGACACGTTATTCATATAAACACTTATGGACAAACATACATCATATAGGATATATTTGAATATACGTACATTAATGCTACATGAACAACATTTTTAATTTTTGGTCTACAGACTTAAAACTTGATATATAGGGGATTTTCACGTGTGGAACAAATTCGCTTTGTTTTTTAGCCAATAAAAATATCTGCTAAGCGGTAAAAATTGGAAAAAAGTTGAACTTTCGAGGTGTTAGTGGACTTAAAGTACTCTTGTATGCATTCGCAAATATACTTTTATAAGTTAGATCGGCTGAATTTAAAAATCTTCCTGTCTATTAAACGATAGCTTATACTGTAAAGCTATAGCGTAAAATGTTTTGTGTTCGATTTTAGCTGATGTCACCCGTCGTATATATTTGTGAAATCACTTCTATATATTGGGTGAATTTAATAATCAATTAAAATATCATATTGAAGCGTATTTTACGACCAGGTAATGCTGGGCGGCCACTACTATATGTTGGATACAACATATTAATTAATAGAGAATTGGCTCCATATTAATAAATACGAAATAGGCGTAAATTAAATAAAATTCTTAAGCTTATTTTACGACCGGGCAACGCCGGTAGGCTTGCTAGTATATATATATATATATATATATATATATATATATATATATATATATATATATATATATATCATGTTACAACCGGAGCTTAAGGCTACCAACACCGATAGACGAGGCCTTCTAACTGAAAAGTGACGTCATGCACAGTAGGCAAAGCAAACAAGATCTGTTGAGCAGTCAGACTGTCAATAATGAATGACAGGTAAAAAAAAAAGATGAAAACCATTATCACAGCGTGATCCGCATTCTCGAGTGGGCTGTGGGCATTCGTTACACAATCATTGGGAATTGTGGTTAGAAATAGATCTAGAAATGAGGCATGTTGATCTTGCAGGTCTGAGAAACTGTGATAGGAAATGAGATATAGAGGCGCTATGTCTTGTGTTACCAGCTTTGTCTGTGTAAGTAGAGAATCCAAGCCAGTTACTGTTGTGGACATTGAAGTCACTAAATACATGTACTTGTGCGCTAGTATCGAGGGAGAGTGCTATATCTATGCTGTCAGAGACCTTGTTTATTAGGATACAGTCCTGGGTCGAGAGAGAGAGAGAGAGAGAGAGAGAGAGAGAGAGAGAGAGAGAGCGGTAGAGAAAATATAAATATCTAATGTTATGTTGCATGTTAAGTCTGAAGCACGTAAAGGCCTGTCGTCTGATTCTAGTTTTGTTTCTCTACTCAAGGGGAGGGTGTTTCTAATATAGACCCCAACACCGTGCATATGTCTGAATCTTTACGGTAGAGTGGGATATAACTAGGCATGTTAAAGTTGTTAGAGAGAATGAAGGAGTGTGGGTTAGTTTCACTTAGTGCTAAGATATCTGAGGTGTTTACTAAGAGAAATGATTCAACATCATCTAAATTAGTTCTAAGCCGCGGAGATTTGTAAATTCAAGTCTCAAGAGAAAGGGTCAAGTTGGTTTTATTTGAGGTTGCACCTGGTTTAATCGTAATTTTTGCTTGGATTGTCATTTTATTTTATTTAAAAGTTTCAGTTAGGGTGAGAGGTGCTGGACAAGTGGTTGTGCAGAATACCAGACATGCAATACGATTAGCAGACTCTTCATCTACAGGATTTGGCCTCAGGAAAGCCCACCGAAAATGAGTGTAGGGTCACTTTCCATGCGCGACATGGCACTACAATCATCCTGATATTATACAACTGTTGATGGAGTAGACGCTCTAAGCGCTGCCAAAAAGTTAGGAAACAGCAGCCAGGAACTATTAATCCAGTACCCTCAATTCATCAGACAAAAGTGAACTCAATTCAATTACACTGACATATATGGCACTCAAGCACCCTCACAATGCCCAGTTTAGGGGAATGGGCTGTGGCGGGAGCGAGAAAAACGGCGTTCATTACCCTAGTTAGGAAACAAGGTTGACCACTAGGTGCTTCTGTCGTGTCCCTGTGATAGTACCTCAATGCATGGTTAATAGGCAAAGAATGGGTGTGAAATCCGGGCGATAGACAGAGCCTATTTACCTCTTAAGCAGTTTAGGTTAGCAAACCGGTAATTTGTTTGAGTTACCAGCTCATTGATGGTTGTCGTCCAGAACTGAAGAGGCCTCCCTCTCCTAGGTTTAGCTTCAGAATTTTCCTTCTCCTAGACGAATGACCTGGGAAGATCTACGTGTTCAACGGCACTGAGAGGGGTTGCCCCGGGTCTGGGTCCTTAACTAAGTATTTTTGTGTCCTCGCATGGGTAGATAATGTTAATGGGTTTGTTAGTAGAGGTTATATATCCACTAGAAAAGTTACAGAGATTAAAAAGGACATCTCTATGTTTTCCGTTTCATTGTTACTGGAAGAGAGGATAGGTAAGAATTCATGCAGTGGAAGCAACTAAATTTGCGACAGATTAGTTTGAGAGAGGAGTTAATATATGGTTAAGATATAGTTCACATGTTAGTTTTGGATAAAATGTTTAAGTATGATTAACTTGATATTAAGAATTAAAATGTCGTGCCAAAACTCTTAATACTTAAGACAACAGGATGATAAGATGTATATTCAATATAGATACAAGTAACAACATATATTGATTTAGAATACAATTCAGTAAGCGTATAACTAGAGAATAAAGTATAAACTATGGTGTATTCTATAAGTATAATAAAGTCTAGATATATGGTATGTTTTCAGTTGATACGAATATATGGAATTGTAACTATTTATACATCTTATATTCTGACTTCTAGCCAACTAAGATAACGTCGCCTTTGTTTAAAATCCGTAAATTTCTATTTTGCCTAACAAGGACTATCGGTTGAGTTTTTTTGTATTGATTAATGTATACTATCTCCTATTCAAGGGGGAAATATAAAGAGTTGCTAGTTAATATTGATCACTTTAAATCCAAGTACAAACTATGGCTTGCAAGTATCTATTTTATAGCTTAGGTAAAGTATGAGTATATACTAAAATGCATGCTCTAGCAGTAGAAATTTATAGATGTTTAGTGTTAATCGATTTTTAAAGTAAAGATTTTAGAGTAAAGGACTAAAAGCTAAACCCATCTCCAAAGATACTTGCGATGTACAAGATTTAATGGCAGCTTGGGAAGTATATGCATATGTCAGTTAGTTTTCAGGAATGAAGATTTTAACTTATAGAATACAGTGTAATAACACATTGGGACAGAGTTTTCGGTAGAGTTTAAGAGTAAAAAACATGCAAAACAGACAAAGGCAGTAGTCTTGGAGGTAATTTATCTATTGGATAAAATCGGATATACCTAACAAGCTAGGCGGCATTTGTTTAGTTATGAGAGAAACAATTAGTACATCGCGAGTCGTAGTTCGTTATTCTAGTCAATAATTAAGGCCAGGCACAAAGCATCTCAAGGAAGTCACTGATAATGTAACGGCACCTAGCTAATTTTGATCTTTTTAGCGATATAACAAAGATTAAAGTACGTTTCGGTACAGGTATAACTGAAAGTAAGATAAAAGCAATCGAAGATCCAGGAATCGATACAGAGAGTAAGATGAGTAGATTTTTAGTAGATACGAGCATATAGCAATAGATTAAGTATGTTACTAAATAAAGTTCTTCTACTCTCTATCGTAAGAAAAAATAAATCCGTTTCTGTAAAATGTTTCTTTCTTTTTTCCACTCCTTTTACCCCTTTCAAAAGTGATAATGTTCTCGGTTCTAAATGTAAAAGGGCAGATGTACCTTTCATTAAATACGATAATGGATTTTTTTTTATCAATTGGAACAAACGCACCGTTTTGTATTAATTTAGATGAGAAAAATTCGTTTAAAAACTGGTTTAGAAAATAAAAAAAATATAATATTAGTGCAATATTAAAATATAAAGACTGGGTTCAGTGTAAAGTTTAAATTAGTTAAGAATAATATATACTGCAGAAGAAAGGCAGTGTTTGAGTTAAGATGTGTCGCAAAATTCAATTTGGAAGGTTTTCATGGCTGCCGGTTTTTAATTGTAGGTATAAAGAAAGGAGAAAAGGACTGACTAGTTTTATGAGCACATTCAACAAGGAAAGGACTTTTAAAAGACTACAAAATGAGTACAATTAAATGATTATTATTTAAATCATAGCTGAAATATTAAAAAATAATTGCAATGTACAACTGTTTGCAATATTAAAACAAATTTCAGAAATTAAATAAATACAAAAAGCAGTTTAGCTTTGGACCGGAGAAAAAGAGTTCTTTCTGTTGAATTGCAAAAGGAAGAAAGAAGAAGAAGAAGAAGAAGAAGAAGAAGAAGAACTCGACCGCATCTTTTTAAGTCAGGTATTTAAAGACCTGTTGGGGGTGTAATCTTTCTATGATTGTGTATTTTTGTTAATTTTTTAAAACTTTTTTTTTTGCTGCGAGCATATCTAATTGGTTTAATTCAATTCGTGCCATTGCATTTAAATTATTAATATATTTCCTGGAACAACACTGCTTCATTCTTTTGTCTTCGAACTGACTTCACGTTTTCGTCACATGAAGATGATTCGAAACGTGAATCGAAACCGATTATACGTGGAATACTAATAGCTGTGGCTTTGACACATAAAAAATCGTCAGAAACTTTTAAATAGTATAATCAAGGAAAAATACAATTACGTATAACAATGTTTTCTTAAATGAAATGACCATCACACACACACACACACACACACACACACACACACACACACACACACACACACACACACACATATATATATATATATATATATATATATATATATGGGTAAGTAAATGGAAGAGAATAAGTTCAATTCCTTAAGAGGAGATTTATCGTGATGATGCTAATCTTAACAAATTGATTTGGAGCTTATATAGAGATCAACAAAGAAAGAAATTGATTTATTGATTTATTTCCCCCTCTTCCTCTCTCTCTCTCTCTCTCTCTCTCTCTATATATATATATATATATATATATATACTAGCAGAAGTACTCGTCGTCGACTGGGTTCAAAAACAGCCTACAGAAAATAGACTGTGATTGATGAAAGTATGATAGGTTATGAAAAGGAGAGGATTGTAAAGAGATAGGTTTTGATACTCAAAAATTTTACCCCAAGCAAAATATGATGAAAGTAAAGATAATTTTCGCGAAAAAATATTTTTTTTATATCAACTTTGTTTCCATTCGTAGCCAAGAGTGACCAACAAAATGATGTTTCCTTACAAAGAGAAAATGTTATATATATATATATATATATATATATATATATATATATATATATATATATATATATAATATGAATATACAAGAAATAAATGTTACCATAATCAATAAAAGTTACTTTTATGGTAAAAAAAGTTCATTGGTTTGTATTTTTAAGTAGTTTGTAAAAAATTTTTTTTTTAATTCACGAACCGGTTTTTAAAAAATCAAAATGGCAGCGACTTTGAAATGGAGAGCCTCGTTTTAAATTTGAAGGAGGGGCACCTGATCATTCTGTGTTAACAATTTAAGAGAGTTCCGTCAACGTAAGGAATATTTATAAACATATTTTAATGTTTTCCGTTATTTTGTGGTTGAGGAATATTCGATTATGGCATGTGTAGTTTATATAAAAAATCATTTAAGTAGTTATCGCCTCAAATTTCGTTTTAATTTCGGTTCGGTGAAATTATTACAAGTAAAAAACTATCTCAAAACAAAAAAAAACATGAATTTAACTTTTATTGACTATGGTAACATTTATTGCTTGTATATTTATTTTTTCGGGTAGTCGTTTGTTGGCTTTTCTGCTAAACACTCTTACTAAATAATATCGACGAAATATCGAAAAACAAAGAAACAAAAACAGTTTTGAAAAATAATGAAGCTTTACTTACTTTAGTAAAATAATCCGAAACAGCAAAATGGGATATTAAAAAAGTAAACACGTAATTACTTTAGTTTTTTAAAGCAAATAATCGATATAAATATGAATAAGAGGAAAATGACGCCGTTTTCAAGCAGAACAGCTTCGTTTCAGTTTTACAGTATTAAACGGTATAGTATTGCGCCATCGAATTCAGGGTTGTACTATTGTAATGAACACGCAGGAAGGGTTGTAATCAACTGAACTCCTTCTAGTACACTGACAAAAAAGCTTAAACAGATATATGAATAAAAATAAAACGGTTATGTAAATGTTTTTAAAAAGACACGTAATCACGTGAGCAGGATTTTTTTGCTTCTTTTGACACGATAACAAGTAAGGTTCTTATTTTTTTATTTATCTATTCATCTATTTTCGAAAGAGTGACACGTGCAAGTAGAGAAGGAAAAAACAGAGTTATGAAAATTTGTGTCGAGAATTGTCTAAAGTTCCGACTTTTTTTTTGCTTTCACTTTAAATAAGAACGTGAATTTATGAAGTAAATTTATTCGACACAATATTATTCAACTCCAAAAAATAAATAAAAGCTAACGTGAATTAAGATTAAAGTACACGTGTTATTGTGGATCCTCACCCCTTTTAAAAAACCTTGTTAAACTTTATGACATATTTACATTCTATGGAGGTCAGACGCGAACGAACACCCCATAATTTTATTATAACATATTTCTTCAAACTGAAACATAATTATCAAAGTATACTGACGTAAATAGATATGAAAAGTCTTTGTTATAGTTGTGCAATAATTTCATAGAGTACAGGCGCGAACGCAGACCCCACAATTTATCATACCATCCCTATTTAAGTATTATTATGCACACCTATACCAAAACCCTTGTAAACGTCTTTTTTTCATTTTTTATTTCCATACTTTAGGGACCAGGCGCGAACGCAGACCCCACAATTTTTTTTTTTAATTTTTAACTTTTTTATTTCCATACTTTGTTGACCAGGCGCGAACGTATACCCCACAATTTTAATGAACCACCGTTCTGCCAGATCAAACATACCTATTCCTGATCCTCGATACATCTTCTATCATTATATGTAATCAGTTTTTTTAAGTAGTCAACCATATAGGAGCCTATTCGTGACCACACACACACAGACGTTCGGCTTTATATTATCCATTTTACTGCAAGTATAATAAGGCTATAGCAAGCAGGGAACCGTGTGTTAAAATTATGTGACGTATATACAAAATTAACAATCGAAAAGGGTATTGGAGAGTTTGTATTTACATCTTTATATATCCATTCATTTTCCAGATCAATCAGGAAGCAGTAAAAGCATACCTGCTATCTCGAACAGCAAGTAAATTTTACACTTGTTTGGTCTTTAAACCGTTGAATTTTGACCCCCCTATATATATATATTTCCAACATCGGGGATATTTGGAAATTTATAATAAGCAATCAAACTAGGTGTAAATCGAAGCCCCAGCTTTAACTGTTCATCACTATCTAACTAAGAAAACTATATATGTCGTGGGATTCAACATAATATAGAGTTTAAATTCTATTCATTTTCATATTAATATCAGCTCAAAGAGTCAAAGGTCATTTTGCAACTGGATCAGAATCCTCCGACTGGAATTGATTATCTTTTTACACACGGAACAATGCGCAAACCTGAAACCCTAGTGTTTATACGTAATAATAAATATTCATAAAAGTATTACATTTCTATTACTTTCTGTAAATAGGTTTTACACGAACAGCTATAAACTCTAATCTATGCACCAGGGTTTTGTTTGATAAAACACGGTAAAAAGATGCAGATTTTACAATAACTGTGAAGTGTTGACATATTTATGTTTACGACTGTCTTTCACTATACCTACCGAAAACTAAGTTTTATTACAAAAAAAAAAAAAAAAAATCACAAAACAAACGTTAACGTTTATATTCATAGCTTATATGCTGCTAATATTTCTAAAAATTGTTTCACCCTTCTAAAATGGCCAAATGAGAGAAAACTGTTTGAAGGCAGAGGAGTTTCATTCTAGTATATCTTCGTTTCACATCACTAACACATGGATAGATAGATGGAGAGATAGATAGTCACTGTTTAATCATATCTTATCGGCAAGTCGCGCTCTCTTTAAAGCATCTGATGTCATATCCGGTTCTATAAATTCTACAGCCTATTAATCCCAACTTCTAGTTAAGCGAGTTAACTTTGATTAACGTTTTATTTCCTGCTAATTTCAACTAACCGTTTATATACCAATGATTTAATCGTCCAATATTTAGTAACAGGATCTTATTATACGTTTAAGTGACATAGCTAAGAATGAGTTTGCCGGCGGTTTTCACCTTTTGTTGCTACAAATCAAGTGATGCGGCAACAGATCGGGGGGGGGGGAGGAATAGCTTTTCCTGATCGTGCTTCTCTCGGTTAGAGGAACGTTATTATGAAAAAATACTATCATGTACGTGAAATGCTTCCACGCGAGCAGATGAGGAGGTAGGGATAACTTAAGCTTATCTTGATAAGGTATCCAAAGTCTTCCACATAAAGTACAATCCCGAATTCAATTAGCTTGAGCGAAAGCGTCGCTTATAAAAGCATTTGGATCTGATTGACTTGGGATGCTTTTCGTCTTGGTCTCCGTGTCGTATGGAATCTTCTTCTTCTATAATAATAATAATAATAATAATAATAATAATAATAATAATAATAATAATGATAATATATATATATATATATATATATATCTATATATATCTATATATATATGTACATATATATATTTATATATATATATATATATATATATTATAAGATTATGTTAGAACTGATGAGATGTCGTTAAAGGAGCATGTGGTTAAAAGTGAGCAGTGGATGCTTAAGGTTGTGGCAAATGAAGTGTAGGTATGTGAGACCAAGGCTGATTATGTGAAACTTATGGATAGAGAAAGGGCAGAGGAGCTGATTGGAAGAAAATGCATGGAAGGTTCTTCCAGGATATAGCAGGTGGCTGATGAAAGATCGTGGCAATGGCTAAGATCTGGGTATCTGGCTAAGAGTACTGAAGTAGCACAAGAGCAGGCATTAGGGACACGATTGTTAAAAAAAGTGGTCATAGGAGAGGAAGTTGCCGTAGAATGCTGGATTTGTGGTAATACCTCAGAGTCAACTGTGCACATTGCAGCAGGGCGTAGAGAGAGAGAGAGAGAGAGAGAGAGAGAGAGAGAGAGAGTACGGCAAAAGACACGATCTCATGGGTCTCCGGATATATTGGGAGGTGTGTAAGAAGGTTGGGGTGAAGTGTGCTGGAAAATGGTTTGAGGAGGTGCCTGATGAAGTGAGGATTGCAATGTAGAGGTATGATGAGACAAACGTGTCATAACGACCAAGCAATTGGAGCATAATCGTCCGGATTTGGTCATCATTGACAAAGTCTAAAAAAAACTGGCAGATTGTATACTTTTCAGTACCCTTGAACAGGAATGTGAAAGAGAACGAGAAGTGGAACAATTATGTTCCATTGGCCTTGGAGATAAGGTGTAAAACACAAATAATACCGGTCGTAGTTGATACACGAGGAGTATTATCAAGTCGTCTGGAAGGACAATTGAAAAAACTACAAATCCCTGATGTTTTAGGTGGCCTTCAGACCTCTGCTATTGTAGGTACCACCAACATCCGTAGAAAAACCCTTGATCATTGAAGCTCCTGATTTGGAGCCGGGATTGAGAGAAATCCTCTGGAAATGAATCCCATCCCTTTCCAGAGAGACGTTGATAAACGAAATCAGAATTATTATTATTATTATTATTATTATTATTATTATTATTATTATTATTATGTTGTTGTTGTTGTTGCTGCTGCTGCTGCTCGCTAGGAGTTTTTACACAGCCCATAAAAGATCTTTGAGAAAAGCTTGTGTTATCTCCTGGAGTCTGAGTGACAACAAGTGTCCATAGATTTCTATTAATGTCCACCTATTTCAATAACCTTTGCTAATTATTTTGCGTTACCACAACCGCCGTTTACAGTTTAGTTCTTTTGTAAGCAACCATTGGTCTTCACTGGAATTTGGTTGCCAATGAGCCTCCTTAAGGTTTCAGTTCTCTTCGCACTCATCCAGTGGAAATCTGGTTAGTGCTTACTCACCTCAGTTTTTCCATCCTCCTTGACCCTCCTCGACTCTTGAGTTGTATGTTAATATCGACACTTTTATTTGAATGGTTAACTTCCAATTGTACATTTTTAGTTTTCTTAATTTCATGTGGTTTTGCTTTGCGTTTCACTTCTGTGACGGTTTCTACAAATCTGGTTCGTGCCTTTAGCTCATATGTATTAGTGTTACTTTATATTTCAACCGTTTTAATTATTGTTTATCCGTTTAATTTGCGCAACCATTCCTCTCATTTAATTTATTATTATTATTATTATTATTATTATTATTATTATTATTATTATTATTATTATTATCTATTAATACGATAGTGTGTGTGTTATTTCGTATGTCACGCTTACATCCGGGTCGTTTAAATTAAAGTGTTGAGGCAAAGCTAATTAAAATGATTTGTTCTTCTTGGCCTTTTGGCCAAGATCAAAGTTTAGTATCTGTTCCGGCAGATACTGCAAGCTATGACTAGCTATGACTAGCTATGACTAGCAAAGACCAGATGTAGGGGCAACCCCACATGCCTGACCTTTAACCAGCTCCCATTTCCCACCTCTCGGGAGCTGGTCCCCTTTTTCCCTTCCCCCTCCCTTCACTCCTCACATTAAAAATCGGCCTTGTGCCTAATTTGCTCGGTGGGGGAGCAAATAAATACCATCTGTCCTTCAGATGCTACATTTCAATTTCTTCTCTCTCAGTGGAGGAGAAATTCTTTACAACTAAGACAATTTTTTGTTTCTTTTCTCCACGTTAAAAAACGACTCTGGTGTCTAAATCTGTCCCATGGGGAGGCATTGTAAATAGGTACTATATTTAATGTAACAAAGTTTTAATATTACAAAAATAACTGGGGAAAGTAATTTCTGATTTAATTACAAAATGCCTAGAAATGTCCCTTCTGATTAATTATAAGATGCAATTAAAAATGTCCCTTCTGATTAATTTTTTTGTTTACTTGCCTCGCCATGAGGGCAGAATTGGACATGAGGTCGGTTAAAAATTTGGGGGGAAACCAGCTCCCCAAAAGGGGCACTCTGGTCAGTAACAAAAATAAAAATTGTATCAGTAATGAAGGATTTTTCCTCCATTAACTAAGACCAAAAAAGAGGGGATTTAAGTCACTGGAATGCTGACTGATACATACTCAGAAATTCATGTTGAAGCAATAGTTGCCTAATCACTAGCCGTGTTAATGTTTATATGTATTAATTTCGAAAAGTTGCCGAAACAATTTATGATTTAAACATTACTTTATTTAAAGTATATTTTAAACAGTGGAGTGGGGTATATGAATTCAGTCCCGGAAATGATTAACCCATTTACGATTTAAACGTTACTTTATTCCATGTATATTTTTAACAGTAGTGTGGGGGATATGAAATCAGTCCAGGAAATGGCTGAAACCGTTTACGCATTAAGCATTACTTCATTTAATGTATATTTATAACAGTGAGGTGGGGGATATGAAGTCAGTCCCGGAAAGGGCTGAAGCAGTTTACTATTTAGACATTACATTATTTCATGTATACATTTAGCAGTAGGTTGGGGATATAAAGTCAATCCCAGAAATGGCTGAAACAGTTTACGATTTAAACATTACTTTATTTCATGTATATTTTTAATAGTGGGGTGGCGGACATGAAGTCAGTCCCGGGTTTGAATGAGATAAGTGCAAATATATACTAGCAGAAAGCATCGGCCAGTATTGAATGAAATAGGTGGAACACATATAGTAGCAGAATACCCAGTGTCACCCGGGATCGAATGGGATAGGTGAAAGATATATACTAGCAGAATATGCGGCGTCACCCGGGATTGGATGATAGGTGGAACATATATACTATGAGAATACCCGGAATTGATTGATGTGTTTGTAATGAAATAATCAGTCCAGGCAATATATCAAAGTTATTATTTAAGTAAGGAGGAGCGACATAGTGGATCGAAATTAGTAACATATCTCAGAATTATGAAAAATGATGAAATGTGAGTTACTTGATAAGTGTGTTTATAATGAAATAATAAGCCCATACAATATATCAACGTTCTTATATTAGTAGGAGGGGGACATAATGTGGGTTTTTAATCATAAAAATGATTGTTGAAATTAGTAATATATCCAAGAATTATGAAAAATGATGAAATGTGAGTTCATTGATTGGTGTATTTGTAATGAAATAACACCCCAGTCAATATATCAAAGTTATTATGTTACTAAGAGAGGACGATAAAGATGGTTTAAATTATGAAAAATTATTGTCGAAATTAGTAACATATCCAAGAATTATGAAAAATTATAATATGTGATTTAATGCATTAGTGTTTTTGCAATGAAATAATCAGCTCATACAATATATCAAAAGTATTATTTTAGTAAGACAGAACGATAGGTATCGTTTTAATTACAAAAACACATGGTCGAAATGAGAAACATATCCAAGAATTATGAAAAATGATAAAATGTCAGTTTATTGATTGGTGTGTTTATAATAAAATAATCAGTCCAGAAAATATATCAAAGTTATTATGTTAGCAAGAAAGGGCGATAAGGATAGTTAAAATGATAAAAAATTATTGTCGAAATGAGTTACATATCCAAGAATTATGAAAAATGATAATATGTGATTTAATGCATTAGTGTGTTTGCAATGAAATAATCAGACCAGACAATATATAAAAGTTATTATTTAAGTAAGGGGGCGATGATGTTGGTTAAAATGATAAAAAAATTATTGTCGAAATTAGCAACATATCCAAGAAATATGAAAAATAATGAAATATGAGTTAACTATGTGTTGTAATGAAAAAATCAGCATAGACAATATATCAAATGCATTCTTTTAGCAAGGATGGAAGCTATAAGGTGTATTTTACTTATAAAAAATGATTGTCGAAAGTAGTAACATTTTTAAGAATTATGAAAAATGATTAAATGTGAGTTAATTTAGTGGTGTGTTTGTAATGAAATAATCTGCCTAGACAATATATCAAAGTTATTATTTTAGTAAAGTGTGCGATATGGTAAGTTTAAATGATGAAAAATTATCGGCGAAATTAGTAATATATCCAAGAATTATGAAAAACGATGAAATGTGAGTTAATTGATAGTTGTATTTTTTTAATGAAATAATAAGCCCATACAATATATCAAATTTTTTATTATAGTAAGGTGAGAGGCGATAATCTGGGTTAAAATTATAATAGATTATTGTCAAACATAGTAACATATTTAATAATTATGAGAAATGATGAAATGTGAGTTAATTAACCGGTGTGTTTGTAATGATGTAATCAGCTCAGGGAATATATCAATGTTATTATTATTTTTGTAAGGGGCGATACAGTTTTAATAAACGGGCTAGAATAATATGATTGTGCCTTCATTCATGTTGAACAGAACGCCGACAGAATGCCCGGCAACAATATTTTACATATGAAAAACGCCGCTGTGGAATTTCCACAGGTCCCGCTAGTTATTATTATTATTATTATTATTATTATTATTATTATTATTATTATTATTATTATTGGCTCATAATGAGCTTTCACATAGGTCATTAAAGATCTCACTGAAAATAGTCTGTGGTGTTCCCTGGAAGCTGAGTGACAAGAAGTCTCCCAAGATTTCCAGTACTCTCCACCTCTGTCGATAAAATTTGCAAATAAATTTGCATTATCGCAACAGCTGCTTGCCATTGATTTTTTGTTGGTAGCGGCCATTGGTCTTCACTGGAATTTGAGTGGTAATATGGTCCCAGTTCTCTTCGCACTGATGCAACGGAGGTCTTGTCAGTGCTCACTCCTCGGTCTTTTCTTCCTCTTTGACTCTACTTGGCTATTCGGTCTCACTCTTTTGGGGGGGGTATATAATGTGGTAATAGGAGTGGGTGTGGGGTTGGAGAACTTGTAGGTATATATCTTCAATGTTCTTGGTTCCATGTGGCGCTTCATGTTTTGTCTCTGTTTGTTTATCTGACCTGCGCTTGTTGTCCATGTCTGTTAGTCTCCACATTCAAGGGGGTTCCTTAATATTTCAGCTGTTTTCATTGTTGTTGTTCGCTGTATTTTTCAGTCATTCCTCTGATTCTAATTTCTCCTATCCTTTTTCCAAAGTTTTTGGGGATTGTTCCTAGTGCTACTACTATCATACGTATTATTTTGATTTTCTTCATCTTCCATATCCTCTGACGTCTAGGTCTGTGTATTTGTTCCGTTACCCCTTTCTTTGATAATCATTTTGTGGTCGGCTGGAACAGCAAAGTCTACGATTTGACGGGACTTTTCTTTCTTTTTAATTATTACGACATCCGGTCTTCTTGCTTGGATGAGTTTATCAGTTTGTATGTCCATGTCCCATATGATTTTGTTATTCTTGTTTTCAAGTACTGTTGCCGGTTTATGTTTGTACCGCTTGTCTGTGCGTTCGAGATGCAGGTGTTTGCATAATTCCCAGTGTACTGCCCTTCCCACTTCGTCGTATCTCTTCTTGTATTCATTAAGGCCAGTTTGCTGCATTCACTTAATATATACTTTATCGTTTCGCCTCTTTGTACACAGTCTGCATTTGCTGTTTTCTTGTGTTTTGTCGATCTTAGCTTTGGTGTGATTGGTTCTTATCGAGTTATCTTGTGCTGCAGTTATTAGGGATTCAGTTTCTCGGCTTATCTGTCCTTTTCGCATCCATGTCGATGTATTTTCGTTATTTTCATCTTTTGTCATCTTTATGAATCTTCCGTGTAGTTGTTTTGTCGCATTTTCTTCTTATTTTATTCTTTGTCAACCTGTTTTCTGTTTTATTGATTTTTTCTGTGTCTCTCCATGACATGATTGTTATTTCAGCGTTTTGAATTATGTATTTTCCTTGTTCTTTTTTTTTTTCGGTGTCATTCACACAGTCTTCTATGCAGGCCAGTCTCCTTCCACCGTCTTTCCTTTTCACGTAGAGCGGTCAACATCGTAATTCGAGTGTAGTGCGTTATGCATGGTTATGAGTTTCCTGGTCTTCTAATCCAGCTGTCTCAATTCTTCTTTAGTCCATCCTATGAACGGTCCAGAGTATCTTACTAGTGATACTTTCTATGTATTTATACCTTTTATTAGGTTTATGCTATATAATTTCATTTCCAGGAGTTTTCTTGTTCTCCTGAGGTATTCCTTTTCAATTCTCTCTTTTATTTCTGTTTTTTTTTTATATTGCGTCTGCTTCCAGAACTCCCAGGTATTTATAGGCATCTTGTTTTCCTAGTGCTCTCATCTCCGTTTGGTTGAGTAGTTCCATGCTTTCTTTCGTCTCCAGTTTTCCTTTTCTTATAACTAGTAGTGCGCACTTCTTCATACGAAACTCCATTTGGATGTCCTGGGTGAAGATTCTGATGGTGTTTACTAATGTCTTGAGTTCATTTTCGGTCATTGCGTTTCAAATCGTCCATATACATCAAGTGGTTAATTCTTTCATCCGTGTTAGAGAAATTTTATCCGGCTTGACATTTTCTCATTATATTATTTAGGGGCATCATGGCTATGATGAACAGTAATGGCGACAGAGAGTCTCCTTGGAAGAGGCCCATGTGTATGTTAATTTCTGTTATGTGTTGTCTATCAGCTGTTAATTCCAGTCGCCATGTTCTCATTGTATTTTAAATAACGTTGATGACCCTGCTTAGTATTTTATATATTTTTAGGCATTCTATTATCCACGCTTGGGGGATTCTGTCGTACGCCTTTTTGTAGTCGATCCATGCAAAGGCTAAATTATTTCTTCTTCTTTTTGCTTTCTTTTGATCTATATATAGCAGATCATGTGTTCCTCTTTTCCCTTTCTGGCATCCTTTCTGTTCTTCGGGGAGGAGTCTACAATTATTCAGAGAGTGTTCCCTCAGGAGTCTACAATTATTCAGAGATTTGTTCCCTCAGTTTTGCTGTTAGTATTTTCCACATAGTGGGTAAGCACGTGATGGGCCTATAGTTGCTAGGGGTGGTTCCTTTATCTGTGCATCAGTATCAGTGAAGTTCTGCTTTTTGTCATCCAAGCTGGCATGTTTGTTTCCTGTATACATCTTCTCATGTTTTGAGCTAGTCTTTCGTGTAGTGTTGGAATGTTTTGGACCACTATGTCTGTATTCCGTCGTGTCCTGGTGCTCTCCAGTTTACCATTTTCCCTATGGTTTTCTTTAGGGTTTCCTTGATGATTTCATTCACTGTTCCTTCTTCTATTTGTTATAACTCTTCTTTCATGTCTTTCAGCAACTCAACATTTCTGTTGTATTTCTGTCGTTCTTCTCATATCTTACTTCAATAAAGTTTTGTTTTTGTCTGGTTTGGTCATTCTGTTTTTGTTTTTCCTTCGCTCACGTTTTGGTAGAATTGGCTTTCCTTGTTTTCAAATGCCCTTTTTTGTTTGTACTGGTCATATTAGTATCTGTATCGTCTCAATCGCCCTTCTTTTGCTGCTATGTTTTGGTTCAGATCTTTGTGTTTCTTATTCAGCTTCTCCCCGCGTGTCACATTTCCAATTTTCAATTTCCTCCATGTCGCTTTCTTACTGTTTATCACTTTGGCTTCTTTTTATATTTGTTTATTTGGGTTTCTAGCCTTATTTCCCATCCAGGTTTTGTCGATGCATCTTCCCCCGGTTGTTTTTCTGATTTGAAATTCATACTTACCATCTTATCTCCTGCGTAAATTAATTTTTTTTAGGTCTGTGATCGTATCTGTTGTGATTTGTGGAAGGAGCCCGCTAACCTTCTCTGTGTCTGCTTTTAATTTCTTCTGTTCTGGATTCCTTGGTGATGGGAGCTTTGTTTTTTCCTCATTTATGAATTGCATTATTTTTTTTCTATTTCATCTGCTTCATTCTTTGTTACCTCTGTTTCATTGTCCTCGATTTCCACGTTTGTAGGGTTCAGTCTTCGTAGCTTCTTCGTCTGTGGTGTTTCTACTTGTGGGTTTGTACACATGCGGTTCCAGTGGGGGCTGCTTCATTCTCAATTTCCTCATTTACTTTTCGTTGAATTTCTGTTAGCTCTAGTTTTGAGAGCCAACTTCTTTTTAGTATCAGTCTTGCTTGATCTGCAAGTCTTTGTCCTGTTTTATGGTAATCACTGGAATTGTCCCATAGCTCTTTCATTTGTTTCCAATAGACTCCATATCTATATTTACGATTGCTTGTAAAATAGCATTCCATTATGAGTCTATTCTCTTTCATTGTCCTATTTTTTCCTCGGGTTTTTCTTTTTTGATTGAAATCTTGACTGTGCTGTGTTTGGTTGGTCTCATTTTGATCCGTGAAATTAGAGGTTATACTTACCTGTTCAGCATCTGTGTTACTTGTGTTTCTGAAATTAGAAAGTTGGCCAACATTCGCAGAATGACGACCGGGTCCCCCAGACTAGCTACCGAGGGAGCACCTGCCGATCATGACACCCAGCTCTTTCTTCTAGGTCCCACTATTTGTATCATTTGTATTGGACATTTTCATATTGTGGTGTTTGTGGCAGCACCAGGCCCAGAATTGGTGTACCTGTGGTTCTTACGAAGGGATAGTATATACCTACCATGTACATGGGAAGTATCGTGCACTACCACACATACATAAGACATAAACAGACAGGACATCAATAAAAATGATAAAAAATAATAATAAATAAAAAATAAAAAATAAAAATAAAAACGAAATAAAAATAAATAAATAAATGAAAAATAAAAGTAAGGGGGATTGATTAATATTTACTTAGTATAAGTCCACAGCTCTATTAATTTAAGAGGATATTTGAAGATAGTTTCCCCTCCCATATTAACTCGTGAATTTTTACAGTGGACTAAAAAAAAGCATTGTTAGTTACTTTTTCATTCTTGGCACTTTAAATTTTAGATGAGAAATAATCAAAGAAGATAAAACAAATAAAATTACTCTTTTCCCTTCTTACTTGCTAGTCAAAGAACTGTGCTATTTCAAAATGGTTGCCTTCGCTAGAATATTCCCTCTCCAGTAAAAAGTGGTGCTCTCATCCATCCCACACTTGTTCAAAGTATGTGAGTTGCCGGGGTCACTCAACAAGATTTAATCTATGCTGTTGAGTGACAGCTACTAGTAATCGTGGATGAATTCTTTTTCCCATATTTACTGTGGAGGGGGACCTAAAGTTATTTCGAAGATTTATGCTGTTCAATTAGTACTCTTTAATTTTAGATTAGTTACGTCTTACAGAATTCTTTAGTGAATCTTCAACATAAAACTAGTGCTGACGTTGAGAAATAAATAAATAGATAAAAATAAATGAATTAACAAATAAATAAACAAATAATTAAGCAAACAGAAAAGAAAATATCACATGAAAATGGCTATTACTTTCTCACCATTATCACGGTTGTATTATTCATATTATTCACATTACTGTTTTCAGGTTGAGTATTATTATCACAACGTTTTGGCTTATGTAACCTCCGATATTCTTCGCGTTTATCTTTTCGAACTCGGTAATCTTTCTATAGAACTTGGGCGTCAACATAAAACTCGTTATTCAAGACAAGGAGGAAATATGCTCCAGTTCCGTCAACCAAGACACAGCAGAAGTATTAAGTAATTGATAATTATATTTTTAGTATAGTTCGCACTGAGAGTTAACCTTCAACATCCCGATAGTACACGAAAAACTGAATAACTCGGTACTTTATCCGTTACGCCATGGATCTTTGCGGACAGAAAGATTGACAGGTTAGACAAGATATATTTGAAGTAGATCGAAAGTTACATCGGTCAAAACGTTGTGAAAATAATACTCAATATGAGAAGAGTATTCCAAATAATTAAAATAATACGAAATATCAAGCCTCGTCTAAGAAATTGAGATATATCAGATTAAGGTTAGTCTGTACTCAATGATGCATGAGGAAATTTCTATGACTATGCAAGAGCCCTATATTTTGTGTCAAAGAGGTTCACTAAGATTCAATCATGATCATGTGCCTAAATATTTTTGTTTAATCATACTAATACGTGGGAGTACTTTGGTGATGGTTCCAGTAGTAGAAGATTTAACCCTAATGGGTTTTACATTTACCGGGCCTCAATTTGTGCGTTTTCTTATTGTTAGTGTCTATCAACACTATTTCTGAACAGTTAAGTGTAATACTAAAATATACGTGCGTCAGTACTTTTGCCAATTTTGCACACTGTATCCAAATGTGTTAATGAAAGACTGTTGGACATATATAACTGTAACCTTGTGGATAAGTTATCTCGAAACATCAGTTTAATTTTAATTTTGTTTAATATGGTTGTATTGTAGAAATGATTGGCAATTTTATCTCGTGGCAGTGTTTTAGAGGGAAAGCACCATCTACTACAATACCGAATGTAGTTTAATTTTAAATCTATTGTTCCTTATTATGGCTTATCTGTTCCTTTCTCTTGTCTGACTATTTGTCTTCTCCTTGTTCTCCTTCTCTCTCTCCACTTCCCTCTTCTCTACAATATGCCAATATAGATGTAATTTCACACAACCCTTATTATGACTTGCCAAAGGCAAATCGAACTTTTCCATTATAATAAGAATTAAAGGCGAATAAGTCAATGACGTTCGCTTGATGCATTTTTCCGCATCTTTTGGCCCATAACTTTTATTATTTTCTTGCCTCTTATTCTCTTCCATCCCGTTGAGTATTGTTTCCTTTCCACTCAGCTCAAATAATAGAAATTATCCGGTCTCCATTTTTATTCGCTTGATCGGCCGAACGCTTTCCTCTACGGTTCACTTAGCGTCTGAAACAACCGAGAATATATCCAGACGCCGACCAGTCCTCTGATGCACGAGTTTTCGCGTTCTTTACATGCTCGTCCCCATCCTGAATGCTTCGATCTGAATTTTTATATTTTTTTCTTTGAGGTTTACCAGTCAGTGTTATTACTGGTTTTCTTCTCTATTTCATTTAATTATTATTATTATTATTATTATTATTATTATTATTATTTTATTATTATTATTATTATTATTTACTGACTATAAGTTCTTAGAGCACCATCATCTTATTCATGCAAATATTATTTTGTTACACATTTGCAGAACATAGATTTGTTTTCAGTACAGCTATAGGGCATCTATACTTTCTCAAAGCCAATGTCTTTCTTTAGTTTCATTTGATGAAATGAGATTATTCCATTCGAAAGGGTGTGCATACCTGGGAGAATTGTATCATAACAACTAAACATATATTTTACTAATCTTACTCTTTCAAAGGAGAAGGTAATGCATTGAAGAATACTTCCATTATAACAGAACGTACTGAAAGGGTTAGTAAGGGTTAGGTTTGGTTAGGGTTAGGGTTAATACGCAATGATTCTAATTTAACTCTACCTCCAAAGAAAAATGTAATGTCTGTTATAAACGAACATATGTTACAATGCCTTCACTAAAGAATGAGGTAATGCCTGGGATTATGCAATAATGACGAAGGAACATTTACCGTCTCTTCAAAAAAAAACAACAAAAAAAAAACAAAAAAACCCAAGAAAAACGGATGTAATGGCTAGGAGGATTATATTATAAAAAACACACATATAACAAACAACCTCTAAAAGAGGAGTTAATGCGTGGGAGGATAGTCTCATGAATACAAAACAGGTACTATCCTATCACAATACAAAAAAGAGGCATTTATAATTGGGAGGTCAATATCATTTCCACAAGACCTATACCACACTACACTAAAGAAAAAGATTATGCCTAAGAGCATGGAATCATAGAACTAAAAGTATTACAATACTCCCTGAATTGGGCACTAATATCTGGAATACAAATCTGAATTGAATATTTAAAGATACGAGGGGCGTGCAATAAGTAATGCCTCTGACCAACTTTCAGTTGTCTGATCTAGCTGAAATTTTGCATGTGCAATGATTTATATCTTTACGGGTTATGTGGCAAATTGCAGCTCTGAACTAATTATGGTTTCTGATTTACAGGTGTTTGAACTGAGTCAGGTGTAAAATGGAGCCTGTTGAATGTCGAGCAGTGGTCCGGTTTTTGTATTTGAAAGGACTCACACTACATGAGGCTTTTGATGAAAGGAAAGAAACTTATGGTGATAATGCCCCATCATATGACCTTGTAAAACGCTGGCATCGTGAATTCAAACATGGCCGGAAGTCTGTGGAAACAGCTTCCAAACCTGGTCGCCCCCTTCTGCCATTGATGAGGCATCTGTCCGTCAAGTTAAGGCTGCCATTTTGGAAGATCGGCGCATTACTATTCGCCAAATAGCCCAAAATGTCAAGATTAGTACAGGGTCTGTGGAAACTATCATTCATGACCATGTGCATATACATAAGGTGTCTTCCAGATGGATTCCCAGGTTTCTCACACCATTCCAGAAGCGAGAACGCGTCGAGTGCTCGAGGATGAATTTGGAGATGCTATGGGAAGTGGGTCAGGGGCATTACTTATTGTACGCCCCTCGTAGTGCACACGTACAATAAATATTAGTAATAGTATATAGTATTACTTTTACGCAGACTGATATCATGTTTCCATTAAAAGAAGATTATTATTCTTGTGTGCAGTAGAAATAATAGAAGAAGGAGTATTACCACAATATTCTCTCATAATTAAGATTATTCAGAGTTCTATTAGTAGAATAGAAGTTAAGAGTAGAATAAGGTTATTTTAATTAATTTTTGTTTTCTTTTCTTTCTACCTTCATATTCTGCCTAATAAAATCCTTTTATATTTATCTTTCTTATATTTGTATTTAAATTAATGTTTTCTTTCCGTATTCAATTAGGGTTCTAGAATTTATTAGTTTCTTTCGTTTAAGATTTTGATTACTTTTCTATTGTATAAAACTAAATGTTTACATTAAAACGTCAATCACTGACAAATGAATAATTTCTGATCAACTAGATTTCCACTATTACACGTATATATATATATATATATACGAGGGGTGTGCAATAAGTAATGCCCCTGACCCACTTCCCATAGCAGTAGAGCAACGACACTTGGCACAGTTATTAGTCTTTTTCTACATAGGAACCACTCAGTTATGCATTTCTCCCATCGTTTGATGCAGCTCTGGAGACCGTTTTTGTAGAACACTCCAGAAATCAAAGCTGCATCATCTGGAAACGCTTTCCTTTCATGGCTTGGAAGAGATGAAAGTCAGAGGGTGCAAAGTCAGGAGAGAAGGGAGGATGGAGTAGGATTTCATAACCACACACCCGTGCTTCTGATCTGGCGACATGCGAGTTGTGGGCCGGAGCGTTGTCCTGCAGCAGGAGGGTACCTTTGCTGATCTTGCCTCGCCTCTTGATGTTGATAGCTTCCCTTAATTTCCTCAAAAGTGAAGCATAATAGGCTCCTGTAATTGTGGTACTCTTCGCAAGAAAATCTGTCACCACTACTCCGTCCTGGTTCCAGAAAACTGTGAGTATGACCTTGCCAGCGGAGGGCTGCACTCTTGCTTTCTTTGTTGGTGGCGAGTCCAAGTGCTTCCACTGCATTCACTGGGCTTTGGTCTGTGGATCTTAGTGACGGACCCAGGTTTCATCCTGTGTAATCAGTCTTTTGAAAAACTTTGACTGATTTTCTTGGCACATCTCCAAATTCATCCTCGAGCACTCGACGCGTTCTCGCTTCTGGAATGGTGTGAGAAACCTGGGAATCCATCTGGCAGACACCTTATGCATATGCACATGATCATGAATGATAGTTTCCACAGACCCTGTACTAATCTTTACATTTAGTTCAGAGTTGTAATTTGTCACATAATCCGTAGAGATATAAATCATTGCACATGAAAAATGTCAGTTAGATCAGACAACTGAAAGTTGGTCAGGGGCATTACTTATTGCCCGCCCCTCGTATATATATATATATGTATATATATATATATATATCATTATATATATATACGTGTATATATTCAATTTGTTAAATCTAAGGCTATAAATTTCAGAGTCCATAGAAGTATCAAGATTTTATTGAGTGAAATATATACAGAGAATATTCGGGCTCTCCAGTTATAGCTACTAATTGACACTATGAAGAATCTGAAAATAAATTACATATGTCAATAAATGAATATTAATACTTACAACACATATTAATCAAACTTGCAGATAAAGGCAGATATATTACATATTAAACAAATGGTGATTTTTTCATTATAAAAAAACTAAAATGGTAACTCAACCGTACAGATTCTCATTTCCCATAACGTCAGTTGTGTTATTTATGCTTTCTTCTAAAGATTTAAAAATCAATAAGGATATTATTATTTGTACTGTTTAACGTTATTATACATTGAAATTGTTTATATTTGGGATTCAAATATATAAAGATAGCTTATTATAACGAAGAGTATGTGTTTGTCTGTAAATGCAACTCCGTCACAAACTACGTATAAAATGAAATAAATACATATATTATATACATTTGTATGTGTGTATGTGTGTGTTTCTCTTATTAGCTGTATATTTATTTATAGAAAAAAAGCCGATAGGAAGTTATTTATCATCGTCAATTGGAAGAAGTTGCAATAACACCTGAAGACTAAATATCGACTGGTGTGGACATGTTCAGATAGACCGCAAAGTTCCACAAAATCAATTCTACGAAGTTCCCACCCGTTGTCATTGCACTGGACAATTTCAAACACAACATAGTTAATAAGAAATTTAAAAATTAAAGAGAAATCTGAATAATCCGATCCAACAATTTACAAAACAAACAGTACGTTTTAAAATACGCAATGTTTCTAATTTAATTTTTCCAGATGATAAAACTATGAATATGTATAGGATGAGTTATAACACTTATAACACTTGAATTATGAATGAGCTATTGAATAATTATAAGCTTGCAGATAAAAAAGACATTTATGATATAAATGCATCAGCTCTGAATATTTATTTCCGAATTAATATACATAATAATAGTGAAGTCTTAGATTTATTTTAAAAGATGACAAACCTAACTTTGGAAAGAACGTTACAAATAGATAATTCTATCAATATATTACAGACGTAGGAATAATTGGTAAAATGATTTTAGAGAGAATATTGTCGAAAATATAATCCAAAGTAACTCATAATTTATGGTCAACCTCTGAAGGGGTTCTTAGCTTGTTTAATATATAACCCAATTGCAAAAATAGTAAATTTATAATTTTCAGCATTGATTTGTATCACCCGTCGATTTTTCTGTAATTTTCGGACATAGTACTTGAACAAGCAAAAATAAAGACGAATATAACAAAACCTGAAATGGATATAGTAGAAGTAGCTAAAAGAGCATTAAGGAAATACAACAGGAAATACTGGACTAGAAAAACAGACAACAAAATTTTGATATTACGATGAGTCCTCCAGATTCTGCATATGTAGGCCTTTAAATTCTTAAGGAGATCGTTAGAAAGGTACTAGGTATAAGAGGATATTTTATAGAGATGCTGCTTTATTTGTGATTAACTGCGTTAACAGAAATTTAGAAAAATTATACATATTATATATATATATATATATATATATATATATATATATATATATATATATTTATATATATATAAATGTTTAGAGGTACAGAATTTATATATGGTTTTAAATAAAATACTAGGCGGAAGTTTCTCGAGAGCTCTTTCGGCTATCATCTCTTCAGGAGTAAATCGATAGCAATCTAAATAATATTGTAACGAAAATAAAGAGTTCTATTGGGGAACTTATTTAATGTGCCAAGATACGGGGACATTAATTAAATTTATTTACGTTTAAAAACGATTAAAAATGTTGGCACAACAAGGGAGAAAAAAAAAGGCGGGAGAAAAAATTCAAAGTTCCCCAAAGAGAAACAATGCGTTTGATGTTTTATTTTTTTGCCGGCACAAAGAAGGTTGACGCACCGCGATAGAGACGGCCTCCAAAATCTTTAAATGGTTTTTGGAGTCCGCTCTATGTAGCACCTCGAACCAATCTATTTTATATCTATCAGCACAGCACGGGTTGTCAACCAAATGCTTGCCAATAGCAGAGTCCAAGGCTGCAGAAGGAGGGAGACCACCGAACCCCATCCTCCCTTGTCTGATCTTCGATGGAACATGCTGGTTTATACGAGTCAAAAGGTGCAAGGATGTTCGCCCAACATAACCAGCATCGCACTGGCATCTAAACTGATATACAATATTACTATTTTGGATGTAAGGCAAACTATCCTTGCGGAAAGACGGAAAAGCAGGTCTCGTAGTATATATATCGTAGTATATATTATATATATATATATATATATATATATATATATATATATATATATATATATATATATATATATATATATACATATATATATACATCACATTCAACTTCATTAAATACACGTATGAATATTACCATGAACCGAATCAAACGATATTTTATATTGACTATAAAGCAAATAATCCAATCTCGGTAAAAAAGCTATATCTAAAAGAACATACTGCTTATCTTATAAAGAACAAATATTTGATAGCAAGAAAAATATTACAATGAAGCATTAGCTAGATCAGTGTAAAATTATGAATATTGAAAATAAACATAATGAATCAATTGAAGGGAAAGTTGCAACATGGAAACAATCCCACGTTATTTTATACAATATGACCATGGGAAACCCTTGTCGTACAAATTAAAAAAAAAAATATTACAAAAGAACAAAGAATATGAGAAACCCTCAAGATAATACTGGAAATAAGAGTAAAAAGAAAAATAGATGTCGAAATAGCGCATGGTTTAATCCGCCTAAAGCGCACACATACAAAATAATTTACCGAAAGAAATTCTATCAAACTATTGATAAAATTCCTTAATGGGGCCAACTTAGGAGAATTATAAACCGAAATACTGCTAAATGATAATTTTCTACAACTACCAAGTTAGCGAAAACTATAATATGTTCTAACAATGCAAAAATATGTAAGTAAATTAAAGTGAGTGAATATATAATATATCAAACACAATACTGATGATGGATCACTTTGTGACTGTAGAAATATTAACGAAATTATCTTGGAAGGTTAATTTCTCATTTCTAGTATCCCTATATAAAATAAAAGAGGCGCAGGAATTCCCTTCTGGACCAAATTACCAAAGGTTTGCAAGAACAAATGCCACATACAACTTTATTATGTATAAACTATTATCAGCTATATTCTCTAACTTTTGACTGCCGTCATTAATCGTTATATTAAACCCTATATTGCATCCTAACAGAGGCATCATGAAGATTGACATCATCTACAGAGGAAGTAATTATAATTTTTCCCTCTCTTTCTACAGTCCTCTTTCTGCCACCAGTCTACACGCGGAAAATATATACACATTCTTACTATGTCCTCTAGTCACCCTTCTTAACTGGATTATAAACTCCTATACAAAGCATTTTCATTTCTCTTACACAAAAATAATTTCTTCCTTACACATTTTCACCCCTTCTCATTGGTTGCTACCTCTTTACTCGCTTATTCGAGAATAGATACCTTACTAAATAAACGAACACATTAGCTTTTAAAAAACATGGTCGATAAACAGCCGGTTTCTTTTCTGTTTCGTTTTCCTTCCCCTCACAATATTAATAACTTTTTCTACTGTTGTCATTTAAACTTATTGATTCATGCAGATTAACACAAAGACATAATCACGATATTCAAGGTTTGCAGGCGAACAACACATTTCGTAAACGTATACACACGGACACATCAACATACACAAAGTAAGATAGACTTATAGGGAGCCATACTGAGACGCAGATAGACTGATACTTACATACAGAGAGAGAGAAACAGACAGAGATAGAGACGGAGCGAAAGAGAGATAGAGAGCGAAAGAGACAGAGAGCGAGAGAGAGAGAGAGAGAGAGAGAGAAAGAGAAAGAGAAAGAGAGCGAGAGAGAGAAACATCTTTTGGGAAAACCCTTCTTATTTATTTTAGACCGTCCTTTGTTTTTAAACAATACGCATAGAAGTTTATAGACCTTTCCTTTACTTCAAAACAATACGGACAGAAGTTTTTTTGGTATTTTTTATTTTTATTTTTAATCTCATATATCGTTACTATATATTTAATACTACAAACTTCTTACAATCTTTTAGGGGAAACTGTATGATTATAACAAATTCCGCATTGCAATGGTCCGCAAGTTTTTCGATTAGTAATCAATATAATTGTTTCTTGAGCATTATTATTATTGTTTTTTATGGCTATTTTGTATAAAAATGACCGGGGAGGGGGAGTAATCTACGCGCATAAGCACTGAACTATTTTATAAAAAATACAGTTGCGAAATCATTTTTTTAAACAAACATTTTGGTTTACCTACGATAAGCACAAATTTACTTTATAGAAAATACAGTGGAGCACTTATTTAAAAAAAAATTCGCTTTACCTACGATATTTGGGTCTTATTTGCGTTTTAAGCACAACATTTTTTAATAAAAAATACAGTTGCGAAATCATTTTTTTAAACAAACATTTTGGTTTACCTGCGATAAGCACGAATTTACTTTATAGAAAATACAGTGGAGCACTTATTTAAAAAAAAATTCGCTTTACCTACGATATTTGGGTCTTATTTGCGTTTTAAGCACAACATTCTTTTATAAAAAATACAGTTGTGAAATCATTTTTTAAACAAACATTTTGGTTTACCTGCGATAAGCACAAATTTACTTTATAGAAAATACAGTGGAGCACTTATTTAAAAAAAAATTCGCTTTACCTACGATATTTGGGGAACGGCTCACCAAGAGCTTGTTTACGTTGGACTTGAAGACGACCATATTGTGGTCAGCTGGAAAGCAGGCAACCGGTAGAGAGTTACACAGGCGTACAGTTCTAAGGAGCCCTGTTCATAGAATCAACGTTTAGGTCTATACAGATAAAGAGTGGGGGAAACTATTGGTAGTGTTTTCAGCTAGAAGAGTTTTTCACGTGAATGTTTAGCAAGGGGGGACCGTAAATTGGAGCTCAGACGAGCACTTGCCATGAAAAAAAGGATAAAGCAGAGACAGGCTCGCAACGCCTCTTCTGTGAGAAAGAAGTTGAAGGGAAGAGAAAAGGGCATCCCCCACTAGGCTACTTAGTCTATTTTGAACTCTGTCAAGGCAGGATAAGTTCTTTCTAGTAGCTTCTGCCCAGATGTGGCAACAATACTCCATCCTTGGGCGTACCTGGCTCTTATATAGGTAGAGAATTGCATCAGCAAGTAGATATCTACTGGATCAATAGAAGGATCCCACCATTTTTCCAGCGACCTTGGCAACGGATTTGATGTACATTGTTCATTTCAGATCAGGGGTAAACGTCAAGCCCAGAAGTTTGTCAAAACAGGAAGCTTCACCAAGGCGAGAACCATTCATTTCAATTGATTCCAGGTGAAGATCAGAGCGTTGATGATATAAAGATAGAAGCTTGGTTTTAGATGCATTAAAAGTAACCAGCCATTTTTCCCCATTTTACCACATGCTCAAGGTCAGAGGACAGAGAATCGGAGAGAACGTAGTCGTTTACGGCCTTTAGTATGCTGCTATAGATGTTAGTATCATCAGCATAAATGTCTACGAATGATCTAAGGATGTGATTTGGAAGATCATTGATGTAGATCAGGAAAAGAGTTTCGCCCAGGATGGACTCCTGAGGGACTCCAGCATTAATACTATGAGCTTCTGATTTCGGCCCACCAACCACTACTCTTAATTTATTTTGTTTTTGTGTGATGATATAATAATTGAAAAGACATTTCCAGCTTGTTGGAGATTTTGTGACGGAGGCTTCCTTTCTAGGACAATTGCTCTTGATATATCAAAGGCCTTTGATAGGGTATGGCATAAAGGCCTATTTCACAAAATCTCCTGAGGCGCCTCCACCGAAGAATTCCGACGGAGCTACTCGGACATCTTTTTGGCAAGCAGAAGTGCTTCTTTATTTGGAGTCCTACCTTTTGACCTGATGTCACACACTCTTACGTAAATAATAGAGGTAAAGAGGTAAATATCAGCCAGTGAATTTTCTGTAGTTCGCCATATTGACGGTACTTAATGCGACGGTTGCTCTTTGTATATGTTGTTTTTTGTTTCAATATATTTTACCTTTTCTAACTAATCTCCGTATCTGTTTTTCCTTAGTAAGTGAGTCACCACAATTAGTCAAGCGATATGGACGACAGGTGCAGCATGAACAAAATCTCGAACGATAATCTAATATATAACGGCTATATGCCTGTCTATCTGTCGATCGATCTCTTCATCGATCTGTCTGTCAGTCTGTATGTCTGTCTCCATATTTTCAAACTTTATCTCCTCCGAAACTAAAAGTCGCAGAGCGGCGCTAAGGGCCTCAAATGATAGCGGGTTAAAATTGTTTTGAGTGATCAAAAATCGGTAAAAATTGAAAAAAATCTTAAGAAATTTTGTACATACATCTTCGTTTGTTTTTAATTTTTAATTTCTAATCGGTTCATATGTATGTCACGTTAGTACAGTGGTAACGTATATACGAAATCTGGACAAATTAAAATATCATATTTAAGCGTATTTTACGCCCGGGCAAAGATGCTAGTATACTAGATTGTTTGTCCGAGGTAAAAATGACATAACTATGGAAGAAGAGAGGTTTTGTGCTTAAAATCAGCAAGAATAGAGCGATGGTGTAATGTAGATACAATAATACTAAGAAAATATAATAGGACACCGTGAGAAATAATGAGGTATAGAAAGTAAAATATATAGAGAGAAAAGGAAGAAAAAGAGAAAAATAAGTAGAAATAACTGAGAGGTAGAGGTAAAGAGACAGAGATAGATGAGTACAGATTTGTGACAAAGCCGCGAGTCTGGTAGAGATAAATTAATACAATGGAAATAAGACGTGGTGAGAAAGAATTAAAGGTAGACATATAGGTATGCGAATGGAAAAGTAAAAGAGAGAAAGACGGAGCGAAACAGGGAGGGTGAAAATAAAAAGATCTATAAAAACGTTCAGAGAGAGAGAGAGATAGAGAGAGAGAGAGAGAAAGAGAGAGGGGTGGTGAAAGGAGATGGAGAGATAGATACACAAAGAACGAGTTTTTACTAGACACAAAGAGATGGACTAAAAGAGAGGTAAGACTAGCGATGCTACAAGATATAATGATGATCTAGGTGTATGAGAGAGAGGGAGAGAGAGAGAGAGGCTAAGAGAAGAGAGAAAGAGAAAGAGAGAGAGAAAGAGAGAAAGAAAGCGAGGGTGTGTGTGTGTGCGTGCGTGCGTGTGTGTGAGAGTGATGATCTGATGATTTACTGCCTTTATTTAATTTTTAACAATCGCATTCGCATTTTCTCCCGGAAATCAAACAACTCCGCTAACATTAATCACTTCACTGCACATTAAATTTTGAGCGTCTCAAAAGAGAAAAGATGAAGAGTTTTTCCTATCTTTAGCAGAACGGAAATTTACAATTATTTCAGGCTATTATTTTATTTACAAAATTCCACAAGCGTTCATTTTTCTCTTTCTCTTTCCCAAGTTAATACGGTTTTTCAAAAAAAATGTAAAAATGCTTGGACGATAATTAAAATTGCAATTATATTTCAGTAATAATCAACATTATATACATAGCTAGTATATAATTATTACAGAATACAATCTCTCTCTCTCTCTCTCTCTCTCTCTCTCTCTCTCTATATATATATATATATATACTAGACCACCCGTGACCCGTTGGGTCAGTACGTTATATTAGCTATGGAATTCATGTATGAGCGTGACACTTGTGGCATAAAGAAAATAGTTTTTTTTTTACATAACAGAAGCATTTCTATGAAAGTATATTAAAATGAAAAAAGAATATAGATAGATTTCTATGAGTCGTTCTGTTTATTATAATTGTTAATTTTTTTTAAATTACAGTTACTGAATTATAAGTGGTTGGTCATACTTATAGGTAAATATGCACTGAACAGGTATCATAATCCTTATTATAGTTAAATTCAAATTTTGATATATCATCTTTTAAATGAAATTGTTAGTTGAAAGTACAGAATAATAAAAAAAACACTCTCCACATGTTAATAATGGCTTTTTAAATAGAAAATGAAAATAAAATGTAACTTTTTTCATTTAATTTAAGCAAACATTCAGTACCCATTGTGTAAAATATTTAATTTGTATGTTAATAATAAGGTCAATAAAATTAAGACAATTCTTTTCTATTTACATTTTTTGTACAATTAATTTTTTTTAAAGAAAACTTTTGTTATCCTTTTGCTTAATTGAGACTTCTTATCAGGTTCTAACTCTCTTATATCCAGATTAATTATATTAATCAATTTATTTTATTGAATATGTATCGCTGAAAAGCACGGGTGCTTAAGCACTTATTGTACAGAAAATAAATATTGTATTCATATGCTAATAATAAGGTCACTAAAACTAAGACAATACTTTTCTATTTACAACATTTTTTGTACAATTTGAGTGTTTTAAAAAAACTTTTATGTTTTCCTTTCGCTTAACTATCCAGTTTTACATCGCTCCCTTTTTCTCTCTCTCACACATACACGTAACTATTTCTCGCGTACGTAACGAAAACAGAGGGAGTAGGAGTGTTGAAATCTATGAGAGTGAAAGTGAGAGGTGTTTTCTTTCACCGCCGCTGCTTCAATAATGAGTGTTGTTTTTTAAAAGGGAGAAGTTTTTTTGAAACTGCGACAGACTTTACGAAGTTGAATGTTTTTAGCCGTTAAAAAAAAAAAAAACTACGGTTGATTTTATAAAATTATTTATTTATAATGACATGAATTAAAGATTTCTCGCGTACGTAACGAAAACAGAGGGAGTAGGAGTGTTGAAATCTATTAGAGGGAAAGTGAGAGGTGTTTTCTTTCACCGCCGCTGCTTCTTGTTTTTCTTGCTTGTATACTTTTGTTTTTTTAAAAGGGAGAAGTTTTTTTGAAACTGCGACAGACTTTACGAAGTTGAATGTTTTTAGCCGTTAAAAAAAAACAAAAAACTATTTGATCAAATTAAATGAAATTGTTTGTATTAAAAGCGATATAAAAATTCCGGAATTGGAATAACGGATTGAAGACGTTGCTATTTACGCATGCGCAACCGGATGTTGAAAACCGGAAATCTGATTGCAAACATACAAGATCCATAGAGTTTTAGTATTATATAGATATATATATATATATATATATGAACTGAACAGAGCCTAATATCATCACACAAAAACAAAAATAAGGTACACTCGCATGCACATCCATACACATACATATATACACACCCACACATAAATCAGAACCGACACATTAAAACACACACACGTGCGCGCATACAATCATACACACACATAACACCCCTATCTCTAATACAACACACTGAACAATACCAACCCTACTTAACCTCGAAACGAACAACACTAGGCAACACCTAGAACCATAGTATAATATCTGTTCCAACACCTCGCTCCCTCCTCAGTCAGTGGAGGAGAACCCCCTCATGACTGAAACAACTATCATCCCTTCTATCATCCCCTCCCATACCTATACCCCCTCCAATTGCCCCCCCTCTGGGGAACAAAATCTTCCCCACACTAGGAACCGATCCTGGGTCTGGCCATACCCACATAGGGAGACAAATAAATAGAAACATTAAAAAATCCCCTATACATATTTTAAATACACCCCTCTTTCTAAACAAACATAATATAAGGAATACCCGAAAAGACTAAAACAAAAAATCACAATACTAAAATCCAAGAATCAAAAAAATAAATATCAAAATAGAATGAAAGCACCCCTATCCTTATCTCAGAAGAGCTGGTCCCCCCTCGTCACACATACACATTAGTAACGACCTCGGATCAGAGTCTCCTTCCTAAGGAAGCAAATAACCTCATAATACTATAAAAGAGTATACACATTCTCAAACCAATAAAAGCAAACACACACACACACACCCTACCGCACACTAAAGGAAAAGAAAAAAAAACACTAGCAGAAAGAGAGAGTGACTACAGCCAGGTCAGCGGCCTCGACAAGCCCAATAAAAGAGTAATAAAAATTGAACATGCCAATGAATAATAAACACTTACAAGCCTCCACCCCTTGGAAACACTTCAAATGAACTACGAAAATTGCCATTTTTACATCTCTAACACATTTGAAAATAATTTCTGACGAGGACGCTTCACAGAACGTCTGAAACGCGCGTAAAAACGATTTCAATGACTTAAAAACATTATTACAATGATCCAAACATAATTCTCAATGAAAAACCAAGACACGGAATAATAAAATAATGTTAAAAAATTACATTGTTGGTGACTACGCCCTTATTTAAATATATATATATATATATATATATATATATATGATAACAAGTATTATTTATACTAACCTACAAAGCTACACATGCTGAACATGTTTAAGTTATTGTTTGAATTAGCCCAACGTCACCAAACCAAAGTGCCAGTTATTCTATGCATTTATGTTGTAAAATATGAACTCTACAATATGAAAACAAAGATTTGAATATTTAACTGATGATGTCTAGCTAATAAATGATTGTGTCCAACAATTTTCTCACTACAAAAATCTTATTGCGAGCATACATTTTCCCTTTAGAAAGCCTAATCAGTGCCTGTGGGTTGAGCAATACATAAACAGTCGGGGGAACGCTAGAAGCGATCAACATACTGAGAGGCAAAACTGATTAATTTACTGAATTTGTTACGAGAAACACAGGATGGAACGATAAAATTGTTGCCATAAGGATTTCAGTTTTGTGTTGTTTGGATTAATCGGACTATTATTCTAATCTTGAATGTTATTCTAATAACGTTTCGGATGATATCACTTACAACATTTTTAAGTCTTTTATGTATGACTGTTTTACAACATTTCTACCTAATCAAACTTGTTCTTCAACCACTTGCTTTCAAGTTGTGCTGACTTCTGAAAAGGTGCATAACAATAAATAACGAAGTCAAAGCGTATCTCTTAACCCTCCAACGTCAGGGTAAGTGCTGCATTATTTCATGCAGCGTGTTTCTGGCAGGAATAGCTCGGCAGCATCCATCTCCTTCCAGGCTCATGAACACCTGGTATTATCAAATATTCACCCGTATATTGCAATAACATCGCGTATGCCTATTTTACCGTAACGTCGTTTTACTGTTTCTGATTTTTTTCCATGAGGATTGGTTATTCATATTATTTGGAATCTTCGGACTACTGTCCTCGAATATTATTTCGAACGGAACCCTTTATTTACTTCACGGGGTAGCATGCTCTCGTTCCGTCAACCATAACTGGGTAGAGGTCCTAAGTAGTTCGCAATTGTATTTTTCAGTCGAAATTCCGTCCAAATTCCAGAGTTCGACAGAAACATTCCCGTGTTCGACAAGTTACACCTGAAGAAGGTCAGAATTTACATCGACCGAAACGTTGTGGAAATAATACTCATGATAAGAACAGTCGTCTGAAGGTTTCAAATAATAAGAATCGTTTCAATGAATGACTAGCAAGGCGCCCGACTTTGCCTGGTTCTAAAGTGCGCTTTATATCTCTGTCTCTATCTCTACTATTATATAAACGCCACATAAGCTCCGAAACGGCTGAGGCTATCTTTTGCAAATTTCACACAAAGCTAATTTATATGTCATATGTTCTTCAATATATTTTGTACAAAAATTCATCCGATAAGTATCGCAAATCGAAAAAAAATCCGATTTTAAAAATAGCTTTTCTCTCTTATAGATAAAAAGAAGAATTTATACAGGGGAATATTTTACGGTACACCGGCAAAGCAGATAATAAAATTTTAGCAAATCATGTCTTCTTTAAAATAGACATCTTGCAATCTGGAGATGTAGCGTAGTGGTAGGGCATTCGACTACAGATCGAAAGATCTCCTGTTCAAGCCCGGTGTATCGCACCATTTTATTTTAATTTTTCTTATAATTGAGTTCGGTTTGCATCAATTAAAATAAGATTTTTAAGCGTATTGTATGACCGGGCAACGCTGAGCTGCAAGCAAGTATTTTAATACAAGCAGATTTCCTTTTTATCATTACAGAATCAATTCTCTATTGAATATTATACGTAATATATAGTACTGATTTTAAAGGTTATAAAAAACAACTAATGTGCCATCCGCTAGAATCGAAACAAAAACAATTAACTCTTCAGCCGTATTCACTCATTTTTTTTTAAATTCAATTTTCACCCCAAACAAGGCACAGTGCCACTTTGAAGCAGGGGGCTACTATTAGGGACTTAATTAGCGGGGTCATTATGAAGGGAGATGAGTAGAAAGATGTTTGTTAACATTGCACTTGAACTTCTGCATATCATTGCAGTTGGGAAAGCAGAATTCCGGAAGGGAGTTCCAAAGACCCGCAGTTCTGGGGAAGAAACTATTGGAGTAAAAGGCTTTCTTGCACCTAGGGATCTCTACTGTAAAGGGATGAGACTTAGTAGCTTGTCGGGTTTGTCGGGGGTAGTTACGTCGGGGAGGTACAAGTGTTTGCAGTTCGTCAGAGCATTCACCATTAAAGTATTTGTAGAACAGGCAGAGGGATGCAACATCTCGTCGATGGGACAGAGGCTGAAGCCTAGATGACAGTTCAGGACCTATCAGGTTGGCGACTCTCTTTTGAACCCTGTCCAGGAGCGAGAGACAAGCAGCAGATGCACCAGCCCAGATGTGACAACAATACTCCATACATGGGCGAATGGTTGCCTTATAGAGGTATAGGATACTGTCAGGCGTAAGTAGTTTTCTAGCACGGTAGAGGGAGCCCACCTTCCTTGCAGCAGCCTTGGCAATGCTCTCAATGTATCTATTCCAGTTCATATTCCCTGTAAACGTTAGGCCGAGGAGTTTAAAAGAAGTACTTTCAGGCAATGTGTTCTTGGCCATTGCTATTGGTGGTAGAGAAGGTATCTTGTTATTGAAGGAAACAAGCTTAGTCTTAGCAGCATTGAATGTGACCAACCATTTTTGTCCCCATTCCACTACGGATTGGAGGTCAACCTCTAGTGTTTCTGCCATTTCCTTGGATATGTGTTCATTTGTTTTCCCCTCATATCTGTTATAGAGAGTGGTGTCATCGGCAAATATACCCATCTCCGAAACAATTTTATCAGGAGGTCATTTATGAATATCAGGAATAATACAGGTCCAAGGATAGACCCCTGAGGTACTCCCGCATTTATGTCATATTGTTTGGATGTACGAACATCGAGGACAACTTTGATTAGTCTATTACTTAAGAAGGATTTAATTACATTATGAATTCTTCCAGTGATTCCATATGATCTAATTTTCCTTAGAAGACCATCGTGTCATACCCTGTCAAAAGCCTTAGATATATCAAGGGCCACCGCTCCACCCTCCCCTGTTTTATCCAATGAACGGTATATACGTTCAGAAACTACAGTTAAGATATCTGATGTTGAACGGGCTTGCCTGAATCCATATTGTTTGTCAGTCAGGAGTTTAGCAGCTGTTAGGTGCTGGACTAGGGCTTGATTAACTAAGGACTCAAATATTTTGGCGAAAAGCGGGAGGAGGCTAATGGGGCGATAATTTAGTGGGTCAGTTCTTTCACCAGAATTCTTGAAGACTGGTACCACAGAGGCGGTTTTCCAGCAGTCGGGAAAACAAGATTCGTTAAGGAATTTATTGTAAAGTTTGGACAAACTGGAGCAACCTCGGCAGAGCATTTTTTAATGGCACAGCCGGGATGAGATCTGGTCCACATGCTTTTGAGGTGTCTAGGTTTTTTATAATAGCATGTACCTGAGAAGGGGTGATTTTCAAATCGTCTAGTGTGGCGTCTGTTCGCAGAGGAAAATCAGGGAGTGAGTGGTGTACCGAGTTCAGTGTGGAGTTTGAGGCAAACCGACTGGCAAGCAGATTAGCCTTGTCAGTTGCCGTGCAGGCCACCTCATGATTGTTTGATAGTGAGGGAATAGTTGACTGTCCATTATTTACTACGCTGTTGTAGATTTTCCAAAAATCCCGGGTTCCTAATTTCTGTGCTTCGATGCGTTTTCTGGTGGTTTCAGAGTAATCTGTCTTAGCTGTCTCTATCACTCTCTTACAATTATTTCTAGCTTCTATAAACTTCTGTTTATTTGAGCTGGACTTATGTCGGTTGAATCTGCGGAACGCATGCTGCCTTAGACAAATGGCAGCTGCACAAGCAGAATTAAACCATTGGAGATAGTGGGGCTTGCTATAGAATTTCCGTGCGGGAACATGTGCTTCAATAGCAGTTTTGAACCATTCAGTGGTCTCATTTGCACACTGTTCCGCCGGAAGAATAAAGATATTTTGCTATGGGATATCTCTGATGAGCTCCCTGATGGCTTCCCAATCAGCCTTTTTGTAATACCTCGTTGTTTTGAGTAGTGGGTCTTCAGTTTTAGGGCGAGAATTAAAGCTGATTTCTACCATTACCACAGCGTGATCAGCATTCCCGAGTGGGCTGTGGGCATTTGTTGTACAGTCATTGGGAACCGTTCTGAGAAAGAGATCTAGAAGTGAGGCATGTTGATCGTGCTGGTCTGGGAAACGTGTCGGAAATTTAACCAACTGAGATAGGGAATGGGATATAGAGAAGCTATGTGTTGCGCTACCAGCTACGTCTGTGTGATTAGAGAATCCTAGCCAGTTACTGTGGTAGACATTGAAGTCACCAAATACATGCATTTGTGCGCTAGTATCGAGGGAGAGTGCTATATCTATGCTGTCTGAGACTTTGTTTATTAGGGTACAGTCTTGGTTTGAGGGAGAGCGGTAGAGAAAATACAAGTAGCTAATATTGTGTTGCATATTTAGTCTGAAGCACATAAAGGCATGGTCTTCTGATTCTAGTTTTATTTCTGATATAATGGACTGATCCAACACCCCTCAAATGAATGGATTGTTACGTCTATAAAAAGACAAGCAAACTCTCCTCACGTGGGAGACAGAATTTAGTACTAAGCTGTTAATGGACGCGTAGAAATGTGTGTACCTTTTTACCTAAATAAACCCTTTCTGTACAACCCCAGTAATGACTTGTTATTCATATAATCTACGATATAACAATTTCTCTAGTCAGGGGGAGGGTATTACGAATATAGACTCCAAGTCCATGCATATGTCTGTCCGAGTCCTTTACGGTACAGTGGGAGATAACCAGGCATGTTAAAGTGGTTAGAAGGAATGGAGGATTGAAGGTTAGTTTCACTTAATGCTAAGATATCCGGGGTGTTTACAAGGAGAAATGACTCAACATCATCTAAGTTAGTTCTAAGCCCGCGGATATTAGTAAATGCAAGCCTCAAGGGAGGAGGCAGGTTGGTTTTCTTTGAGTTTGGTCCTGGTTTAAACGTAACTTTTGCTTGAGCTGTCATTTCATTTTATTTTATTTAAAAGTTTCAGTTAGGGTGAGTGAGTGAGGGGGTGCTGGACAAGTAGATGTGCAGAATACCAGACATGCAATACAAGTAGACCATCAGCTGTCCTCACCCACAGGATTGTGGCCCCAGGAAAGCCCACCGGGGATGAGTGCAGGGTCTCTTTCCATGCGCGACATGGCACTACAACATCCCGATATTTTACAACTGTTGATGGAGCAGCCGCTCTAAGCGCTACCAAAGTTAGGGCTTCTGTACTATCAGTCGGAAACAGCAGCCAGGAACTGTCAATCCGGTACCCTCAATCCATTAGGCAAAGCCAGCCCAGTCCAACTGCACCGACATATATGGCACTGTAGCACTCCACTGTGTCCAGTTTAGGGGGATGGGATGTGGCGGGAGCGGGGAAAAGCGGCGTTCATTGCCCTAGTCAAGAAACAAGGTCAACCACTGGGTGATTAAGACGAGTCCCTGTGATAGTACCACTACACCTGGCCAATAGGCAAAGGTAGTACCACTACACCTGGCCAATAGGCAAAGAAGCCGGGCGATAGACAGAGTCTATCTCCTCCTTAAGCAGTTTAGGTTTGCCAACCGGTGATTTGTTTGAGTCACCAGCTCTAGGAAGGTTGTCGTCCAGGACTGAAGAGGCCTCCCTCCCCTAGCTTTAGTTTCAGAGTTTTCCTTCTCCTAGACGGATGACCTGGGAAGACCTACGGGTCCAGCAGTTCCGAGGGGGTTCGCCCCGCGCCTGGGTCCTAATCCAGGTATTTCTGCGACCCCGCATGGGTAGTTAATATTTATTGGTTATTTAGGTTAATATCTCCTGAAAAAATCGGGCATTTAGGTTAACTTCTACAGAAAATTTTCACTCCTCAAACGTGGTTAAAAAAGGGCATTACTATGCTTTCCATTTTCATTTCTACTGGGAGAGGGTATAGGTAAGAATTCATGCAGTGGAAGCAGCTAAATTTGCTACAGTATTGGATCGAGAGTTAATGTATCGTTAGATATAGTTTTGTAAGTTTAGGAATGTATGGTTAGATATGGTTCAGTAGGTTTAGGAATGTATGGTTAGATATGGTTTAGTAGGTTTAGGATTAGGATAAAGTGTTAGAGTATGATTTACTTGCTATTAGAAATTCTGATTTGGTGCCCAAACCGAATATCTAGTAAGACTGAAAGATAAGATATGCTCAGTATAGATACAAGAGAACATTTGATATGGAGATTTAAATCTCTAGCCTCGTTCACTATCGTTTTGACTAAACTGACAGGAAGATTTTAAAAACTTATAAAATTAAACTATTTTAGCTATTAATTGAGCCTAGCTGGAGTCCGAACATGGTACCCCCGTAATAATAATAAAGGGTTGAGTTCGAGACTCCTAACAAACGGTTCCCCAGTACGATACAAAACACCTGATGAAGGCCGGAGGGCAAAACGGCCGAAACGTTGTGACGATAACAACCAAGATGAGGAAGTCAGTTCGACAATCTCAATCAATGAAAACACCTCATCTCAAAAATACAGACAATTACTATTTTAGCTATGTTTAAGCATGCGCAAACTAATAGAAATGTCGGCAAGTTGAAATGAACATTTTGCATTTCAGTTGCTGAGTTCTGTACGCGATATTACTTGTTATGAATCCTTGGTGTATGGTTACTATTTCTTGTTAATTTCAGTGTTATGTGACCAATAGTTTCATAGTTTAGTTGTTCAATATTTACACACACATCTACTATTTTATTTATATAGATATCGTTGATATTCACTATCTCTTTTCGTTTTTTGTTGGAAATCACAACGATTTCTTTCGCTAGTATAGTGTTAAAATTATTTGAATAAACAAAGACTTTATACGATAAAATACAACTGTTAGCAATATTAGAAATATTTGTAATTGCAGTATGGTTTCAGTGATAAAAGGAAGGGAGAAGAAAATTAAAAGAACTCTCTATAGAAAAATAAATATAAAAGAAACTGTACGTATGAACTTAAATAAAGATATAAAAGATATAAAAGAACAAATGCAAAGCGACCACCTTTTTGCCGCTTAGGTCGTCATCTGGCCGGTTAGCTCAAATAATGCTGGTGCTACTGATGATGATGATGAATATCATATCGACGTTGTAATAGATTATTTTCGCTTTTCCTGAGTAAAGTGTTTGTTTATGCTTTCATAAAGTATTATTTTATGGGAAAAACACAAAGAATTCCAATTATATTCCATGTCCGTTTTATTTAAGAATTATTATAGGAAATAATGATATAAAATTTAATAAATTCCCTTGTTCATTCTCTTTTGATATTAAAGCAAGTTTGTTTTTCGTTTGTCTTTTTCTTTAAATTCTGCTTTAAAATTATTAATATATCGGCAAGAATGCAAGCCATGGCCTTCGATTGAATGATGCAGCCTTTATCGTTTTGCGCCTAGCTCATGACACTATTATTACGTTCTTTGTATTTGAGAAGGTCGAACACAAACCGCAATAAACGCCATTTTTTTTTAAATTGTAAAACTTACATTACAAAAAGATTTACATTTTAACACTCTACCACGACCCAACATCATGTTCTACATAATGTCACATCGGTATATATTTTCCTTTACTTTAAAATAAATGATTCAAATTCGAGATGTTCATCTTTTTCAAATTTATATATATTATTCAATCGTGTTTTGCAGGCAAACTGTTCATTCGTGTCTGATACATTTTATGCTGTTCAATATTTGGGATCAGAGAATATACTCAGCATTGACTAAGTTGGATAGGGATTGAGAAATTAATTGAAATCATTTTGATGATAGTTCCATCCACAGACGCACTCGACTTCTCCCTAAAATCCATGAGGAAATCTCTGAACTACTAAATCAAGCCACGTGTGCCTAATTATCGTCTCTAATCTTGTGGTTATACATTTTGTAAGTTTCACGTTCTGAATAAAATAAAGTAAAACGTGATAACACTTTTTTATATAGATGTTAAACGTAAGGACGTTGTATCCTCTTTGATCAACATGAAATATACTTATCCAAGCGTCAGGTGTAATATAGTATACAAGACTATACGTGACCCGTTGGGTCAGTATATGTTATAGCTAGCTAGGAAACAGTGAGTATACAAAATTAATGTATAAAAGTGCAAGCGTGTATACAGAATTAATGTATGAACACGCAACAATTGAATACACGTATATACACAAACATGGCCACCGGTGAAAACAATATAGAATGCACTGGATAATTAAGGTCTTAACATCATTGCCCTTAGATAAAATAAAAACAATCCTTTATATAAGAGATGTGTAATCCGTTGAAAAAAAATTGAAAAAAATACGAAAAGAAAAAATACAAGGAGACAGTGGGTATTGTAGATGTCCACACTAATATTTTCGTGTGTTAACAGCCGTAAAATATCAGGAAATAATAACTATAAGAATTTATTAAGTGATATTTAACGGTGAGACATTTTCAAAGAAAATCTTAAAACAAAAATAAAACGTCCGCCCCTACACACGCGTTTTGAAGTGTTTCTACGTATTTTTAAACTTTTGAAATTTATGCAACTACGTAACCAAGAAGTGCCAATTTTACGTTAAATTCCTCAGTCTAAAATGTTAAGTTTTTATTTAAAAAAATCATCCTTTTATATCATCTTTAAAGGCCATTAAAACGTATAAGCCCAAAACGTAGCTTTTGATTTCTTTTATGGAAGTAAACTACGCTGGACAAGGTCGTAAAAATTCAAAATATTTTTTTTAAATATATGTACATTGATCAAGTAGTTTGTTTTACATTAGAAAAAAAAACATATTTTTTGTTTATTTTTGCTTGAGAATGGTTCCAACTTGCAATGAAACTATATAATCGAAATAATCGTTATAAAAATTTACGTTTTTATCTTCGGTTTTATATCGTTTTGTTCATATCAGAATTCTTAAAAAGTAATATACAAAAGAAAAATGAAATACGGAAAAGAACATTTCGTTAAATTTCGTGGATTCTTTATGTCTTTTATCATTTGAAATGAAAAAAAGAAAAACACTTAAGCGGAACGATTTTATTTATTTATAACGCAAACCAACGTAAAAATAATTTCGGTTTTATTTATCTATATTAGTTTTATTTATCTATATTAGTTTTACTTATCTATATTAGTTTTATTTATGCCAGAAGAGTAGGAAAATAAAGCGCATATTTCTATTAAAAAAAATAATAAAGGACACATTCCGTCAATTAGCGAGTTTAATGACCTTTATGTCTTGGGAATTTGGGACGCGAAAAACGTACAATATCCTGTTATCACGTTCTAAATTTTTATTGATAGTTTAAATCACGCATAACTTCAATAAAAAAATATTTAAAAAAAATGTGTATATTGATCAAGCAGTTTTCCTTATGTTTTTTTACATTAGAAAAACATATTCGTTTTGTTTTTTTAATTTGTAAACGATTCCAACTTGTCAGGAGAATACAATAATAATTTGTGACACTAAAAATGTACGTGGATTTTATTATCTTCAGTTTCATATCGTTTTGTTTATACAGGGTGACCCCCCACCAAAAAAAAACAAAAGCTAGATGGAGGCCATCTAGAACATATGCTGTAGAACGGAGAAAAAAGGCCAAAGACCCTAGTGTTTTGATGTGATGTTTAGAATATAATAAACTAGTTATGACCAAAGTTTCATTTCATTCGCACAAACAGTAAGAAATTAGAGTTGGGTACCGTTTTTATTGGGCCAAACTGTATTAGAATTCTGAAAAAGGTAATATACAAGAATGCAACAAAAAATGAAATACGGGAAAAAGCGATTCGTAAAAGTCCGATGTAAAAAAACAAACAAACAAACAAACAAACAGCAGTAACAGCTTTGCTGTTGTTTACAGATCTGAAGTGAAAGTCATAATTGGTTTCTCTGTTACAAATATCGAGTAAAAGCAAGGGAGAACTGTCCCTGTATTACAAATCAGGTATTAAAGCAGAAAGAAACTCGTCTTCGTTTTAAGGATCGGTATGCGAATTTATATAGCAATGGGCGTTTGTGGTTCGGTCTTAATATAAAAATTGAGGCAGAACCAGCCAAACATTTCTGACTCGGATGTGCAAACGGAAAATAAGAAGCGGTGTAAGAGTTAGGGCTCGTGTATGAAACAAGGAGAGGGCAAACGACGTCCGTGTTAGAACGCCAGTGTTTAAGAATAAGGGAGAGAAAAATCGAGACATAAATCAATTTTTTTGTTATGTATTTATGATTTTTGTTCAGAATATTCCGGTGATTCAAATGACGAAAACGCTGGAGACATAAAAAACAGTAAAATGAAAAAGAAACAGTTATAAACATGTTGGTGGTTTTCATCTGAAATTTTAGCAAAAAATATTTAAATCTCTTAAAGGAATACCAAAGAGCATATCTCATTTAACATTGAAATTTTCACAACCTGAGACTCCAAGAAATTACGTTTCAGTATGTATAAAAAAACGAAACTATTCTTTCTTCGATTTCTTTATCATCAACAATAATGTTTCAGTAACTTTTATTTCCGATATTTTCAAAGAACAATAATTTTTGACATGCAAAAAAAGAAAAGAAAAAAAAGAAAAGCGTTTTTTTTTTATAAAGAGGAAGAGGAAGCTATGCACACTGGGCAAAAAGATGTTAGACACATTAATTTAGAACAACTGAACATTTTGCAAATAATATAAATCTACGAATGAGTGAAATGCATAATTCTAGAAATCGAGAAATAATTCAATAAATGCGTTTGGAAATTAACGGAAAATTGTCCGGGAACCTGAAACATCGAATATGAGACGCAGAAATGGGAAATTATGTTTGGAACAGACACAAAAGTTTCCGAAAAGAAAATCACCATTAAGAAAGAAGAAATAAAAAATAATTTGTTTTTATTTGTTTTTGGAAGATTGGTTTCAATAATAAGTTCATCATCAGATAATTAAACAAAATAATAATTGTAAATATGTGTGAAAATGTGCGTAAAAGAGAGAATGAGTGAAATAGAGGGAAGGAGTGAAAAAGATCTCGAGAGTTAGAGGAACATATATATATATATATATATATATATATATATATATATATATATATATATATAGAAAAAGACAGGGTGAGAAAAAGAGAGAAATAAATATTGTGGCGACAGAAAAAGAAAGACGAAGAGAGGGATAGGAATGGTGAGAGAGAGAGAGAGAGAGTAAAAAAGATAGGGAGAGAGAAAAGAGAATGATTCAGAATAAGAAGGAAAAACGAGAGGGAGAATGATTGAGAGAACATCGAATAAGAAAAAATATCCTAAGAGAGAAAAGAAGAAAAAGGGGGATGATGATGAATAGGAAAATCAAGAAAGAATAATTTAGAGATTTAAAAGAAATTTATAAAGATATACATTTTTAGATCGTAAAACAACCGGGAAACGTTTAACTTATTTCATTTGATCATTTTTTAGGAAGAAAGTAAGGAATGAGAAAAACGAAGAAAATAAAGATAAATAAAGGGGGAAAAGATAGTGTGTGTGTGTGTGTGAGAGAGAGAAAGAGAGAGAGAGACACGGGGGAAAATAGAGAATTAAAAAAAACACATGAAAATTTAAAAAAAACATCGCAAAACTTCTGCATTATTTTGTTACTCAATTTTTATTAATTGGAAATGAAAATGCGATGTTCTGAATTTATTAAACGTAACTAATAATTATACCAAGTCCTACATTATCGTCATGTTAGATATGAATAGTACTAAAATGATGCTAATGTTTATGTTGATACTATTAAAATTATTTGTATCTGGTCAAGTAAAATACAGATTCAAAGAAACAGAAAACTCTTTCCTGAACGTCATAGAATTATTTATCTATACTTTATCACTCTTTTTAATTCATCAACGGATGTGATGTCATGCCACAAGAGTAGAATAAATCGTTTTGATTGTATAAAACAAAAACAAAGGACGTCCAAATATCTTATCTTTTTCAATAATCATTGCCGGTTCAAATTTTTCCGTTAGATGAAATAACAGATCAAGTTCAAGACGTAAGCAAAATATTTCAATCATAATTGTAAATGAAGAAAAATAGATTCTTCCAAATGAGCAATTTTTACTTTCTTATAAATAGAGCTTAAAACAGTATCTTGACAAATAGAGAGTGAGTGTTCGAACGCAACAGTTCATTTGAAGTACTACACGTATAAATATGTTATTTTAAAATTCTCTGATAGATGCGATTAAATGACGATTATTGTTTTCAGTGTTTCGGACGAAGATCAAGCAGAATGAGCCTTGCCTCCGACAGTCCTTTTTAAACTATAAAATTATTTGCAAACTGCGTTCTATCAGTCTGAAAAGATCGCAGAAATGGCGAGCAGGAGCAAGAAGATTCGAAGTGTATGGCTATAAAATTTCATTTATGTATTGTACGAGGCTTTGACGTAACATGAAATTTCGTCCATAATGTCAGTGTTCCAGTCGTAAAAAGAAATATACAAGTAAACAAAAGCTGTCAATGAATTCTCAAGCAAAATATTTTCAGCAAATATTACAGCAGAACGCCATCATACTTTCAGTATGATGCATGAATGATGGAACTGGATACTTCAAGCAAGAAATATTGTAAATATGTATTGAAAAAACAATAAACCTATATGTCCTCATCCCAAACAAAGCACAGGGCAACTTGGATGTTAGGGGATTCTATCTAAGACTACATTTACAGAGATATTATATGGGGAGTAGATGTCTGTTCACAATACACTTACACTTATGCAAGTCAGTACAGGAAGGGAAGAAGGAGTGGGTTGGGAATTCAAAAGTCTATCAGTTCAAGGGAATAAACTATTCAAGTAGACAGTTGGAATATTCGGCTTGTTGGAAGCTTTACAAACGAACTGGAATTTAATATTTTCTATCCAGTCTGGATGCACCGGACTTGACATATTAGGATTAATAAGTACTTGAAGCAAACACATATATGCCCCATAGTAATACAACACAGTAAATTATCGGAAACAAAATAATTTTGGACTGATTTAAAACTACTTGTAAAGGCTACCTTATAAAAAAAGGTAGGTCAAAGACATAAATGCCTCGTCGCTAAATAAACGCCCTGCGGATGTGGTTACATTGACAAGACGAAATTCCAGAATGGGCGTTGTAGGTGAATGTCTGCGTGTTCCAAATTATTATATAAATTAGTCAAAAGTTGAGATCGATAATCGAGTGTGATCGGCGCCGAGAAAACTGTTCTGTCAATTCCTGTGCATCCTTTTTCAGCGTCGCCCATTCATTTAATATTTTCCATTCATTCACTGGATGGACGATAAATATAGATCCTTACTATTACCATAAGTTGAAGTAATGCTATCTTAGAGCATCATTGTTAAGTTAGCAATATATTGTTGGTTCCCGGTAAATGCTGGAACCTAAGCATGAACGATTGTTATGATTTCTTAAATGTCAAGATAATATGTCAACTAAAATAAATATCGTTGATGTTAACTTTGAAATTTCAACATAAAACGCATAATTAGGAATTTAAGCTAACAATAACAACAACAAATGGATTAAGTGACAGAAGTCGGGTGATTTGATTCTGTGTTGCAGTGATGACGTCCTTACAAAGAAATAGTAGAACAAAGAAAAGCGGGGAACATCTAGGAATAAAGTGGCATGAAAATATAACCTGACACTTGATGATTATTACTTGAGATAAATCTTCATTGAAGCTTTTGCAGATCCGTAGACCAAGACCAAAAGATGGACGAAACTCTGTCTTCATGTTTTGCCAGATGTAGACCCCAGAAAAACGTTATCAGTTTATTTGTGCAAAGAACTGTAAATTGTTATTGTCTTTGTTTGTGGAACTATATCTACACGTTATACGCACTCATAAAAATATAAGCACACACACACAACACACACACAAACACACACACACATACACACACACACACACACACACACACACACACACACACACACACTAGAGCTCATCACACAAATATGTGAACTTCATTAGATATAAACTAGACTATTACAAACACATGTTATATATACATCATGTCATACACACACACACATTTGATGGACATTCAATTGACAGATTAAATAGACACGTAAAGAATTAATTGTAGTCGTTATATACACCCAGCTATATAACAAAGAGAGACATTCTGTTGCTCTGATTATTAAAATTGATCAGTGTAATGAAGTACTCGTATAATAGATATAAAAAAGGATCTAGTTGTTATGGTTAGCATCCATTGTCTATAAGAGATGATGATAGCGAAATCCAAATATGTTATCGTGAAAACATCACCTGCTTTCTTGACGATCCATCTAAAAATAATGACAGAATGTTATCTTCAGGAAATTATGATTCCGATCTATCTTTCAAACTATACTCAATAATAAAAAGATATGCAGGCGACGGAAAAAGGCATTATATATGAAACTTACAGTAAAATGTATGCTTATTCGAAATTTCGTAATACGTTTAATCGATCTGTCATGTCATTATCAGCCAGTATCTAATCTGCGTACATCACAACTGTTTGTTGCAGTTGTAGATTGGTAGTTAATCTTTGCAAGACATTTAGTTTTATGTATTGCACCTGAAGATTCGTAAGTGGTCACCCGTTTAATTACTGTCGAAATTCAAGATGGCTTAACTTCGGTTATCTTAACCGTTTTAACGTGATTATAGGGGTATAGTTTGATGCCATGTTTTATTGAGACTAAACGAAGTACAAGTATGTGATGCTGATAATTCTGTTGCGAATCATCGATATATAATGGATGATTACAGTGAACTACGAACGTATCATCGCAAGGATATCATATGTAGTCTTAGCTGATCCATCTGGAAATTCTTATACAAAATGTTATCAACCGGAAAGTATGTTTCTCTTTTATCTCTAAAATAATAATGAGAAATGAAAATATGAGCAGGTGGTGCAAATACACATATATGGAACTTACAGTAAAACGTATGCGTATTCTTAGTCTTGTTATGACACCCGTCACTTACAGCGAGTGTCTGGTCAGAGTAGATCACCAAGAATAGTTAAAAACTGTGCGTTGTAATTACAAATTGGTATGCGGCACTCGTATTGTAGATTCACGTAGCACAGGTTTCATATACAACATCTGAAAATCTAAATTTTTACCCATCTAGGTGATGACATGGTTCAAGATTGCTTAACTTTGGCGATATTAAGCAGTATACTAACGTAATTATAGTCGTATATTTTGATGCCACAATCCATGGAAATGAGATTTAGGACAAGTCCAACCAAATACTTGGTTTAATCTTATATTTCCGTTGCCATTATTTCACACCAAGGGTATATTGGAATTAGTTTTTCCCCAGTATTGTAAACCATATTGAAACGAAATTATTTTTAATAAATAATTTTCGTTTGGATTATAGTCAAAATTTTCATTTCCGTTTTCTGCTCCGCAGGTTGGATGGCCTTGACAAGCAAGGTAGTGTCCCTTCTAATTAATGATTATCTACATTCCAGGTAAAGCGAAAGCCCTTCTTTTCTTGGTTTAAAACAGTTTTTTCTCTATGGCTGCGTCTAAAAGGAAAGAAACCAGAGAAACCAGAATATAACCTTACTGCTTTTTACAAAGGAGTCATCACTTATAACGGCCCCGAGGCCACTCGATAATAAGGGTAAATGGGTGTGCAGTGGCCAATGGGACAATATCGTAGTAATCGTTAGTAGTGGAAATGTGGTGACTGGATCACTTAAGGGGGTGATAACCATATTATAGCTAGCTGTAAAGTAGGGGAACTGAAGAGAGTTCCATAGGAATGCAGCTCTAAGGAAGAAGCTTTGTTCCTGGAATCTACGTTTAAGTTTACGCATAGATAAAGAGTAAGGGAAATTATTGATAGTGGTTTTAGCTAGACGAGTGTTTTACGTGAAAGTTTGGCGAGGGTGGGCTATATATTACAGTTTAGATGAACACGTAGCATGAGAATAAAAATAAAGCAGAGACACGATTGCAACGACTCTTCTGTGGGAAAGAGGGTTCATGGGAGAGGAAAGCGCAACCCGCATTAGCATACCAAGTCGATTTTGAACTTAGTCAAGACAGGATAAGCTCTTTTAGCAGCTCTTTCGTGGCTCTTACATAGATAAAGAATTGCATCAACAGTGAGATATCTACTGAAGCGGTAGAAGGATCCAACTATTTTTCCAGCGACCTGGACAACGGATTTTATGTACGTGTACTCTTTCAGATCAGGGATCAAAGTCAAACACAGAAGCCTGTAAAAACATGGAGTCTCCTCAAGACGAGAGCCATTCATTTTAATTGATACTAGTCGGGGATCAGAGCGTTAATCTTGGTTTTAGATACATTAAAATTAATCAGCCATCTTTTTCCCCATTGTACCACGTGCGCAAGATTAGAGAAGAGAGAATCAGAGACAACTTGGTCATTTATTGTCTTGTAAATGCTGCCATAGATGGTAGTATAGTCAGCATAAATGTCTACGAATACTTTTAGGATGTGCTTTGGAAGATCATTGATTTACACCAGGAAAAGAGTTGGACCCAGGATGTACCTCTGAGGAACTCCAGCATTAATACTGTGAGCTTTTCATTTATGCCCATCAACTACTACTCTTATGAAGCTATCAGAAAGAAATGATTTGATAATTGAAAAGAAATTTCCAGCTAAACCATACCTTTTATGTCATATCCTATCAAAGGCCTTTGATATGTCAAGAGAACTTACCGTAGAAAGGAAGCGTCAATCGAGAGATTCGCTAATCCTATGAGATATAACCGTAAGCACATCTGCTGTAGATCTAGCAGAACGGAAACCATATTGCATGTCACTGAGAAGGTTATTTTTGCTGAGGTGGGTGACTACTTCTTTATTTAACACAGATTCCAGTAACTTACTCATGCCGCACAGGAGACTTATTAATCTGTACTGAGAGGGAGATGACTTATCACCTGGATTCTTAGATACGGAACATACTGATGAAATTTTTCATGGTGTTGGGAAGCAATTCTTTGTAAGACAACGCTTAAACAGCTTTGTAAATATGGGAGTTAGTTCTGGTTTAAGCCTTTTCAGCACTATAATTGGAATGCCGTCAGGGCCAGTTGCTTTACTGGAATCAAGGTTCTTGATTAGCTTGGCAACATCACGCACAGATATTTATATGTGGCATAGCGTGTTTTCAGATACAAGAGGAAATACAGGGGAGTTGGTGGCCTTGATCGTATAGGGTAGAATTAGCTGCAAAGTTCTTGGCAAAGAGTTTGGCTTTGCCTGATGCTGACGAGATTTCCTCAGGTCCATTGATGATTGTTGATATAGAGCACACGCTTTTGCTCAGGATTCTGTTTACTATTTGCAAAAACTGGTGGGAACGAAGCTACTGATCAGCTACTTTGGACTTAACGGACTGAGCATATAACTTTCTTGTGTTTATTATTACTCTTTTACCGTGATTACTGGCAGTTTTGCAAGCGACTTTAGTCTTAGTACATCTATTAAGTTGGAATTTATGAAACAAATGGAATGTGGTGATTAGGTAGGGAAGTAAATATGCAAAGTTTTATTTCCGTAATTCCGATATTAATTTTCCTTACAAATCACATACTCAGCAAAAGATACATGTGAGGCTGACCAACGTCGATAATGAAATTGAATCACTATTATTCCTGATATTCATAAACAACCTCCCTAATAATAATGTGTCCGAGATGGGTATATTTGCTGAGGATACAACGCTCTATAACACGCATGAGGGAAGAACGGATGTACACAAATCTAAGACAATTGCAGAATCGTTAGAAAATGACCTCCAGACCGTAGTGGAATGGTGCCGTAAATGGATGGTAACATTTAATGCTAGCCAGAATAAGCTGATTGGCTTTTACAATTACAAGACGCCTCTTCAATCGCCTATATATATGACAAATAGCACCCTTATGAGAATTCTCCCTTCAAACTCCTCACCCTAACATGTGGGCAATGTGAACTAGAACAAATACATTGAGGACATTGCGAAAGCTGCTGCAAAGAAGGTCGGCTCCCTCTATCGAGCTAGAAGACTCTTCACACTTGAGAGTGTTCTGTACCTCTACAAAGCCACCATTCACCCATAAATGGAGTATTGTTGCCACATCTGGGCAGGTTCATTTACCAGTAGCCTAGCCTCTCCCTCTTGGATAGAGTCCTAAAAAGAGTTTTTAACCTAATAGGTTCCACTTTGTCAACTAAGCTCCAACCCTTATGTCATCGTAGCAATGTTGCATCCCTGTGTCTGTTTTACAAATATTTTAATGAAATGGACTCTGATGAACTCTATGCACTTGTGCCCCTCATACATATCTCCGACAAACCCGCTTAGCAACAAAAGCTCACACCATCACTGTTGAGGTAGCTAAATACCAAAAAGCTTTCTATTCTAATAGTTTCTTTTCTCGGACAGCTAAACTCTGGATTTTCACTTCCTGCTACCTTCTTCCCTGGCTGTACTGATATGCAGAAGTTTAAATGTAAGATAAACGTACATCTTGTTAACATTTCATAGGTATGGTCCCATATAGGAGCCCCTTACATCCAAGTGGCGATATGCTTTGTTGGGGGGGGGTGAATGTGAGTTAACAAAAAATTAAAAAAAGAATTAAAACACATGAAATTATTTTGGTATGGTGCATATTAAACTGCAGTACTTCGCGGCAATCCTGTTTGGTTCACATCTATGATTCGAGTTGCCATTCGCTCATTATATAGAGCAAATATTAATATTTTTAAAAATAGATTACGTTTCGTCACAAACCCGACTATTTATGAATCTCTTGGCTTTTCAGCTAGGATCAAAATGTAGTATATGGTCACGCCTTATGTTACACAACTAAAACAGTTCGTAGAATAGAACAGTTTAAATGACATCTAAGGGTTAGAGGTGCCACCAACACCGAAATCAGTGAAGCGATGACTCTTCATAACGGAAATTTTCCATCACCTGTCTGATGATACATAAAGCAGAAAAATCATGGCCAGTGAGTCGTTGCCATCTGGAAGTAAGAGCTCTCAATTTAAACTATGTGTTGCGCAACAAGAAATGCGTTTGTAAATCCTTTTCTTTATGCAATTTTCTGATCAGTTTGTTCAAGCCAAGGTGGAGTATCCTACCGGATGCCGGCCTTCACTTGTTATCTTATATATCTGATATATTCAAACTGAGAGATCTTTTAAGATTCTGACCGTCTTTTTAATTGCAATTGTTTAAATGTCTCTGGCACTTGATTCATCGGTTATATTTGCCAGGTAGTTTTTGAAATTCTTTTCATGAGTACAAGTGCTCCTATAATTACTGGAATGATAGCTATCTTTCGAAGTCAATGTCATACATAAGACCTTGATGTTATTTTGACCCTTTTAGCTCTGTTTAACCCAGCATCATTCTTCGTGTCCTATATCATTATGTCCAATATTATAGCGCCGTTTTCTAGTTACTTAATTGTAGGGATTGCAGAATCATAGTGGATCGTGTATGACATTTCTAACTGCTCTTTCTGGTATATGTTCACAAGCTGGATTTGATATTCAGTGAGGATATTTACACACTCTATTGTGTGGTATGGTATAGTAGTTGTACCCCAGCAGAACCTTACAGTTGGATGTTAGGTGGCTCATACTCTTTACGTCTGTGTGGCTGAACCTGCATTGTTGTCATTGCTGAGACTACTCAATTCCTTAAAAGCATTGAAGCTTTGATCTTGGGCAGCAAATAAAAACCATCTCCCGGTTATAGTGGAGAAATCCTATTTTTAGCCAATCTAAAGAGCAGTGGGTTTTAACTGGTGAACCGAAACGAGCCAAAATTGAAAGCTCAAAGCAAAAATAAAAACTGAAACAATAATAAAAAATATTTTATTTACAAATACTATTGTATAATCAGTAAAACATTAATCAAGCAAACAACTTTTAAAAAAAGCTCGTTTCGTTTCTCGATTTCGATCACGCCATTTCGCGTTTTTGAACAGCAAGATCAAGGGTTTTCGCTTTCAGATGAAACAGCTAAACGACTGTCATGTTCGTTAGTTTTTACCCAATGTTTACAATTTAAGAGCGTGTATTTCTCAAGTTTAGGTGCTTAAAATAAAATAAATTAACTCGAAATGACTATTCTAGTAATATTATTTAACAAAAAAATACTAATGAAAAACACATTTTAAATGCCTACACGGAATTATTTTCTCGCTCTCAACTCAATGCGGTGTTAGGCTACATTATCCGCTAACATTAGGAATGCGGTAGTTGCATATGTACCGCTCCAGAAGATATCTCACTACTGTACAGTTTGCGTTAAGCAAGCTGGTTTCCCAATCCGACAGCGTGTCGCCGTCGATGAGTGTAAACACATAATGGCGATTCCTCTCTTCTTTTATAAGGGGGATAACTCCACTTATGCCAAGTCTGAGAGAAAGGGCGATAACTCCTTTCTGGCCTCTACATGCCCCTCCCCTCGTGACCACAAAAGCAAGTTGTTGTGGTCATCCTTTATGTGGAGAAATACCCGTGCGACTTCCCCCGCATTTGCGGCGACAAATCCCTTGGGGCTCTCGTCCTCCGACTTGACGGTTCCCTTAACGGAGGAGGACTGTATTTTTGGGTATCTCCTCCCGTGGTATCTTCCACTTCCATTTCTTCCTCATGCTCGCTTGGGGATTCCGTGTCGGCGTGTTGTTCCACCTCCATTGCCTCCTCCGGAGGTTGTTCCTGTGGGGTCTCCACATTTATAGGTGGGTTCGGGATGTCTTGTCTGATGTTACGAGGGCCATCCACTACCGGGTGTATTCTACAGAGAAACCGACGGTTGCGCAATGTCACTCGATTGCTTCCATCGACCCGGACTTGGTACTGTCGGTACCCCTGGGTCTCCACGATTCTCCCTGTCTTTGTCCATCGCCGTGGGTGGTTCCCGTCCTGGTTCTGGATCTGGACGTAATCTCCTACCTGGAGTTCCCGGAGTGGGCGACTATGTTGGTTGTAATACTGCTCGTTCCTCATATGTCTTTTGGCCATTGCTACTTCCTTTAGTTTGCCTATTTCTGTCCACTGTTTTCGAACCTGGTATTTGTCCCGCAGGACAGGAAGGTGGTCTTTAATGACCCGACCATACAGCATCATGGCCGGGGACATGTCCAGATCCTGGACAGGCGTGTTCCTATGGGTCAGTAGTGCTCGGGCTGCCCGATCATGGCACAGGCGTCCATAACTGTCCGTATTGTCCGCCAGTATACGTCTCGCGGTTTTGACGGCTAACTCTGCGCGGCCATTGCCTTAGGCATAATGCGCTGATGAGGTACGTTTTCGTATGCCCCAATTCCTCAAAAAGGAGTCGTATTCCTGGGATTCAAATGGTGGTCCACCATCCGACGAAATCTCTTCCGGTACGCCGTAGGTACAGAACCAAGTCCTCAAGGTATCGCACACCGTCTTGGCTCTTCCCGACGTCATTAGGGCCACTTCAACCCATCCCGTATACCTGTCTGCGTATACCATAAAGTGTCTACCCTGCATCTGGACGAAGTCAACCACCACTTGTTGGAATGGAAATTCCGGGTCTGCTGGGGACATCAAGGGTTCCCTGGGCTGAGACGGTGCGATTTCATTGCACGTGCGGCACTGGGCTCTTGTTTGCCTGATGTTAGCATCCAACCCTGGCAAGAATAGTCGTTGTCTCGCATTCGCCAGCATTCCGTTCACACCCTGATGAGCGGAATGAAGAGATTCCAATACCTCTGCGCGGAGTTGTCGAGGTATTAGGATTTTGTTCCCCTTGATGATCATTCCTTCCAGGCAATATAATTCCTCACGCATAGGCCAGAAGACTCGAACTACGGTTGGGATATTGTTACGTGACTGGGGGAAGCCATTTTGAATCAGCTCTTTCAAAGTCCTGCATTCTTCGTCCGTGGCTGCCGCAGCCACAATCCTTCCCCATGTGATGGCTCTTAACGTAGTATCATTCTCGTACATCGATGTTAGGGCGGCTTTGACTGCGGTGTCAATGGATTGGTCCTGGTCTCTTGGTGGGGTGCCCGCCGGGTACCGAGATGCACAGTCAGGGGCCAAGTTGAGTTTCCCCGGTCGATGTTTTATCTTGAATTTATACATTAGTGACTTTTCCTTGAAGTTTAACAGGCGTGGGTTTTTTATGTTCTCCAGGGCTCGGTCCGAAAATATCTTTACGAGCGGTAAGTGATCCACTGCAATCACCAAGTCTGGGCATCCGAGTATGAACATGCGGCATGATTCCAACCCATAGATCAGAGCCAAGGCTTCACCTTCCACTGGTGCATATCGTAATTCCGCGTCGTTGGTAAAACGGGATCCCGTCAGGATGAGTTTCCAATGGCCATCCCCACAACTCATGTTTAATTCCCCCTCACATCTGCAATGCTTTTGAAACAGAAAATACGATATCCCTGTTTTGCTGTAGTCTGTCGCGAGTCCTGTTGCTCTGTTCATTTCGAACGTTTGGATGCCTTTTTCAATTCTTTCCACTATTATTTTTTTCGACTCTTGGAATACCTGTTCCAGTGTCTCATCCCAATAAAATTTCCTGTCCTTTGTTTTCAGCAACTCTCGGAATGGGGCCATAACTTCGGCTTGTGAGAATGCATAGGAGACTTGGTTTACGAGTCCGAACCAGGACCTAACCCCAGTAATATTTGTCGGGGTGGGGAAGCTCAGGATGGCTTCAGTCATTCTTCTTGTGGGTTTGACCCCGTTCGCTGTTACTTGAAACCCTGCGAACTCCACTTCCATGTCAGCAAAGTGAAACTTGTCTGGGTTAAACACAATCCCTCTATCGGCGCAGTGGTTTATATATTCAATTGTGTGCCAGAATGAGGATTCCATTGAGTTGTCCCACAGGAGACTGTCATCTATACACCGAGTTTTTCGAGCCATGTCCATGGTGATATCGTCAAACCGACGGGTGTAGCCATCTCCTGATCCATGGAATCCTTGAGGGGCTCGACAGTACCTGTATCGACCCCATTCAGTGATGAACGTGGTGGCGTTTCGTGCAGCTGGAGACAGCGGTAAACTGTGGTAACCGTTCCACGCATCGAGTACAGTCTTCCTGGTATGTGCAGGTATTACCGAGACCTGATTGAATGGGGACGAAGTGTGGTGCGTCTCCCTCATGGTCGCCTCGTTCAACTTTTGTAAGTCCACCGTCCGCCTTGGGGATCCATCCTTTTTTGGTGTGACCACCATTCTCGAGCACCAAGTAGTTGGTGTGCCTACCGGTACGGGTTCGATTATCCCCAGTGCCACGTCACGGTCTATATCTTGTTTCACCTTTTCCTTCCAATGATGGGGGACAGGTATTGGTGTGTGGATTGCCGTCGGTGTCGCATCTGGGAGGAATTTTATTTCTAAGGGTTTACTCTTCATTACTTGGAGTGGTTGGTGTGGACAGGTATTGAATGCGCTGGCCTTGAAATGTTCCTTTAGCCATTGCTCCAATTTTTCTCTGTTAATGTCGGTTGGCTCCAATGGGATTGCTGCTGGTTTCTTCGGAGCCGGTGTTCTGCGCGGACACCCGCAAGGGGCCGTCTCTTCTGTTTCCGCTGAGCTGCTTTGCGATAATTATGTAGGAAAATTGGATGGCAATAATTTCAGCTCCTTAAGTGCCGTCTGTGATAAGTAGAGCCCGGATGTGTTGTCAGACACATACACTGCCTGTCGTGTTTCTCTTGATCCCACCTTAATATGTAAAAACAGGACCCCCTTGATGTGTAACTGGCTATTTGTTATACCCCTTATCCGATGGGTAGTTGGAACCAAGTACCCATTTGGGTACCCGAGGAGTCCTTGAATCTCGGGGCCAACAGAGCAAGTTTGGGCTCCTGTGTCCGCGAAGGCTTGGATGGCGTGGGTGCTCACTTTCATCGGCTTCTTTGGCACCCTTCCAAAGGTCGCATGGCACTTGTTCATTACAGTTACCTCTGCTGTAACTGAGGGGGGCGGTTCTGGGGCGCCCACCTGGAACTGTTTCCCATTCCACTCAAGGTGAGGAATGTTTGCCGGTTGTCTCTCATTGTGTCTGTGAGTAGGGGTTTTATCCGTGGTGCAAAACATGAACGACTCCCCGCTTTTTATAGCCTCCGTTTTGGATCTATTAATTTTCCGGCACACCTTTTTAATGTGCCCTACTATTCCACAAAAGTGGCACTTGAGTCCCACTGCTGGGCAATCTTTCCGGTTCATCGATCCACCTTGGTGTGATGTGTTTCCGCAAGTGTTGCAAGGTTTGGTGTCCCGTGGGTTCGACAGGGCCTTTGCCTCATGCATTTGTTGTACTTGATTCGACTTTTGTACCCCAGATATCGTGAGAGGTTGTGTGGTATCGGAAAAGTGTGGAGTTGCTTCGTCTGTTGCCTCCAGGCAAACCAACCGTGAAAACTTTAGATCCAAGGTAGGAAGTGTAGCTGCCTCTGCCAGTACCCTTCTCTGGTGTTCGATATTTCTTAACCCTGCCATCATTTGCCCGGCAACCATATCGTCTGAGTAATTAACCTGCTGCCGGCAAGTGGGTTCGTTCGGACACTGAATACTAAATTCACAAAATTTCGCCTGGCTACGTAACCTCGATAAAAAATGGGTCACTGACTCACCCTCATTTTGCTTCATGGAGGGAAACGTTTGTCGGTGGACTTCCTTGTGTAAGCCTCGAACGGCCACCAGTCGTATTTGGCAAAGAAGGAACTCTTCTGCCGCATTGTTGAGTCGTTCTGGTCCAACGAGCTCAAACAGTAACCTGTTCGTCTCCGGTGTGCATGCTTCTCGCAGTTCGTTTCGAATTACAGCTGGATTTTCGAGTCTGCACATCTCCTTGTACCGTGACCAGGTGTCTAAAAAGAGTGCCCATTCGCCATCTGTTGAGTCCAGACCTATAGAAGGTCGCTGCATTCTTTTTGTTTGCGACGTGTTCGCTCGTCCATGTAAGATGTCCTTCCGTAATTCGATGTTTTCTTTTTGTAACTCGACTAGTTGACGTAATAAGAGAACGTTTTCTTGTTCCATAGTGTAACGATATTTAGTCCAATGCTGCGATATAAGTATTTCACGTTTTAAAGTGACAATATGTTCGTAGCGCCATGTACAGTTTGCGTTAAGCAAGCTGGTTTCCCAATCCGACAGCGTGTCGCCGTCGATGAGTGTAAACACATAATGGCGATTCCTCTCTTCTTTTATAAGGGGGATAACTCCACTTATGCCAAGTCTGAGAGAAAGGGCGATAACTCCTTTCTGGCCTCTACAACTACTGATGCAATTCTCTATCTATATAAAAGCCAAGTACGTCCAAGGATGGAATACTGTTGCCATATCTGGGCAGGAGCTGCTAAAAACAGCCTATCCTGCCTTGACAGAGTACAAAATAGACTTCGTGGCTTAGTGGGGGATGCCCTTTTCTCTACCCTGCAACCTCTCTCCCACAGAAGGGACGTTGTGAGCCTATCCTTGTTTTATCGTTATTTCCATGGCAGATGCTCGTCTGAACTCCAATCTCTGGCCCCCCCCCTCGCCAATCTTTCACGAAAAACACCCGTCTAGCTGAATCCACTGTGAAAAATTTTCCCCATTCTATATCTGTGCCTAAATCAAAACGTGGATTCCATGAACAAAGCTTCTTTCTTAGAACTGCACGCCTGTGGAACTCTGTTCCGTCTGCCTGCTTCCCACCGGACTACAACTTGGATGTCTTCAAGTCCAATGTTAACAAATTCCTAATGAACCGCCCCCTTAAGTAAACACTTCACCAAATCTCCACACTAACGTAATGTACTTGCAATAACCCTTATCCCTGAGTGGCTTCCGGGCCTTGATAAGTGGTGATTACTGTGTAAAAAAAAAATCGTGAATGGAAATATTTTTCACGCATGACGTGCGGTTTTTTTGTCTCTCTATCTCTTCGTTATCTCTGCGTCGAACGAACTTGGTAAAGCCTGCGCTATCCAAGGCTAGGAAACTGCGCGCGCTATCCTATCACCAAGAACCAAGCGCCAGAGATAGATAGCATGATTTAAAGTCTTCACCGAAATCTGTCTCAGATTATTCGTCATTTGCTAGACAACGTGTAGTGTGAGCATTTATTCAATTTTTAGTTTTTACAATGCTTGATTTGAAGAAAGAAAAGATGACAAAAATTGATAAGAAAAAGAATATTCGATTATTTGATTCAGATTAAATAGCTTTTGGATTTAATGCTATTAGTGATAAGAATTAATCGTTACTATTATCTTTAGTTAGTTGTGAAATGTTATCAAACAGTTCAATGTTGCCATCTAAGTTGAAGCGCCATTCGATATCAAAACATCCTAATTTGGATAAAGAATAAATAGAGAATATTTTAAAAGACTGAAAAAATCAACTTTAAACAGGCTGGTGCATTAGAAAAGAAAGTTTAACGTTAATAACAACGAGAACCATACAAACTTTGTTGTTGAATAAATCGTAGCCAACCAGATCGCTAAATGATTAATGTTATCAGCGTGCATTACAATTGCGAATATATTTTTTGTGATGCTGCTGCTGCTGAAATTAAAAAAAAAGATATCCTTCTGTTAAACATTACAATAAACATGATTACAGACATGCCAGTCAATATCAGAAAAAAATTGTGTTCAAATTAAAAGCTGCCGATTCTTATACTATTCAAGTGGACAAAAGTTTTTGCGAACGTAAACCGTCTTTTTATTTTATTTAAAAAATGCATATATTTCATGTACATAGGGGTCCGCAAATCAAATTGAGCTTCTGAGAGGATCCGCGTCTGCAAATAAATTGAAAACCAATGCTGTAGGGGCTTACTTATCTATATAGTCCTGAGTGAATTCATCCAGAAAATACTGGGCATGCTGTTCGTTGGCTCATTCTTCCATTTCTTACAATGGAAATTCTTGGTGCATTTTGGCGACTTTTGGGGGCTATTTCTGTAGCAGACTTGTTTTCTGATTCTGCCGAATTTGTAAGACAATCTTGTTCAAATATTTGGTCAATTTCGCAATGGATGTTGTTTTGTTGGCTTTTATTTTGTTATGTTGGTGCACCATGTTGAGATTTGGATTTCGGGAGTTCATCATATATTGCTCAGTACTCATAATAATGGCAAGATGCCGAAGGTTAATCTCTGAGAGACCTATACCCCCTGATCCCCTTGGGTAAATAACGCCTAGGAAGGCACTTGTCTTTCTTTGTGCGTACGCAAGTAACTTATCTAATCCTATTATTTTATTTTAAATAAATATGTAATGTAAATTAACGTTACTATTCGAATGGCTTTCTTAATTATTTATACCCGCATAAGTGTGTGTAAATCCTACATTCAGTCAGCGAAAGTGAAATCCTTTTAAGCTGAGGTAATTTATGCACTGATATTATATACAAACCCACCGCGCATTAATAAAAGTATTTATGATTATTTGGAAAAGCATGTTCCGCGGATTTGTTTGAAAATTTGCCACTGATAATTAACTATATGGACTCTTTAACTAAAGAATTTGATATATACTTTTCTTCTACATCGTTTGAAAAGTACGATTAGATTAGATATTCATTCGCTGAATCACTGAACGCGGATTTCAGTTTGACCGACAGGGGAAGAGTTGGCATGTATTTACAAATGATTGGACATTGAACACTGAAATTGATCTGAACTCATTTTGGATTTTAAATACAAAAAAAAATGTTTTTCTTGAACTCTAAGAAGCAGCAAATAATTTCATAAATATAATAAATTTAAAATGTAGCTATGTTTCTGCATTTTTAAGTTTAGATTATTTGTAATATTTTAATTCTTTCGACTACTGTTCTCATATACAGCGTTCTTTTCACAACGTTTCGGTTAATGTAACCCCCGACCTTCTTTAAGTGTATCTTGTCAAACTCATGAATATTTCTGTCAAACTTGGAATATTTCTGTCGATCTCGGGAATCTGCACGAAATTTCGACCAGGACTATTTATTTTATCCACGGTAGGAGCATGATTTCGTTGAAGATTCAATCCTCACTACGGGTTATAGCTTAATGAACGAGAGCATGTTACATATGTGAATGAAATAAAGTGTACCGTTCAAAATACCGTGCAGATTGTTGACTAGTACAATATATATCTGAAGAAGGTTGGAGGTAACATCGACTGAAATGTTGTAAAAATAACACTCAAGATAAGAACAGTAGTCCAAATAATTCAAATGATACATAAAATGTAGTTTCCTTAGTTCATCGAGTAATTTCTTATTAATAAACAAAAAATACAAGGAAACAAGCAATAATAAGACGTCATCACCATATATATGATCAAGTTATATACTTTTTCCCTTCATTAAGATGACGGAATATAAAGTTTTTCTTTATGAATCAAATTGTTTTTTGTGTCTAAGTTTGGCGGGAATAAATGCTTTCAAGTACGGAAGCTGGAGAAGATCCTGATTTTAATTTGTAATATGATAATTTAATTGCTCTTTTCCTGATCATGTGGCTCGTCTTGTCTGATATTAGCAAATGTTTCAATCGATTTTTTTATATGATGACTAGAGTGAGGCGGTAAAATAATTAAGATGCAATTTAAAATTGACGCTACCAATTATGTTGCCAGTCTTTTGATATGTTCATGAAAGTCCTTTTCAATCACGATTAAAAGTAGTAACCAACTATTTAATATCCCTGTAACTAAATAGACTTTTAAAAATAAAATATATTTTTCGACTATGGTTACTATTTGCTTTATCTGTTATCTGGCAACTCAACGTGTATTATATAGTTCGTAATATTATGTTCATGGAATGTTCCTGGAGGTAAACATCACGAACAGAAATCACTTTTTCCATAGCTACCAACGTAATAGATGCACTGAGACTAAAGCTGCTTTTAGGAATGCCAGCAACCACTGTAAAAGAGTAATAAAAAAATGCAAGAGAGCTATATGCTTAGTCCGTTAAATCCAAAGTAGCTGATCAGCGGCTTGGTTCCCACCAGTTTTGGCAAATAACAAATAGGATCCTGAACAGAAGCGTGCGTTCTATCCCAACCATTCTCAATGGACCAGAGGTCATCTCGTCAACATCAGACAAGGTCAAACTATTTACCCAAAACTTTGCAGCTAATCATACCCTATGCGACGAAGGCCATCAACTCCCCATATTTCCTCCTATAACACACAACACGCTAGGTAACATGCAAATATCTGTGCGTGAGCTCGCGAAGCTAATCAAGAACCTTGATTCCAGTAAAGCAACTGGTCCTGACGGCAACCCAATTATAGTGTTAAAAAGCTTCAACCAGAACTTGCCCCATACTTACAAAACAGTTTAAGCGTTGCCTTAAGGAGAAGTGCTTTCCAACACTCTGGAAAATCTCATCAGTATGCCCTGTATTTAAGAATTCAGGTGATAAGTCATCTCCCTCTCAGTACAGACCAATAAGTCTTCTGTGTGTTATGAGTAAGTTGCTGGAATCCATATTAAATAGAGAAGTAGTCAACCATCTCAGCAGAAATAACCTTCTTAGTGACACACAATATGGTTTCCGTCCTGCTAGATCTACAGCAGATGTGCTAACGGTTATATCTCATAGGATTAGCGAATCTCTCGACAAAGGCTTCCTTTCTAGGGCAATTGCTCTTGATATATAAAAGGCCTTCGATAAGGTATGGCATAAAGGCCTACTTCACAAGATTTACAGCTACGGTATAACTGGAAATGCTTTCTCAGTTATTATATCATTTCTCTCTGATAGGCTTATAAGAGTAGTGGTTGATGGGCAAAAATCAGAGGCCCGCAGTATCAAAAAAATGTAATGGGATATGATCTATTTTTCTACACTTAGAGATGTTACTAGCCTTTCCCTAACCAGTTATTATTTATTTTCATAGAAAGTATCGACTGGGCTCCAATCTCCGATTGTTTCCTGTAAAATAATAAAATAATAAAATCAAAAACTCGTCAAAAGTCAGCTAGTGTAAATATATTTTCACTTTCATCTTTGAACCAAATCTCAACAGAACTACCGCTTACTTATAAAAATCGATTTTTGATCACTTATTCATCGTTTCTAATATGCTTTTAACTGATGATCTGATTAACCCCATTCTCGAGTGCACATCTGGCCTTGATAATTGGTTATACAGTAGTATAAAAAGTCATATATCTGTAAATATTACAATTATATCATTTTTTTTTACCAACTTTCACCCCAAACAATGCATATCGCCACTTGGGTGTAAGAGGTTACTAATTAGAACCATGCCTAGGAAGTTTAATAAGATATTGGTTAACGTTACATTTGAACCTTTTGCGTATCAGTAGATTCAGGGAAACAGACAGCAAGAAGGAAATTCCAAAATCTTACTGTGCAGCTGTTTGAGTAGAAAGCTTTCTGGTATTTAGGGACCTCAACAGTGAAGAGGTGTGATTTTGTTGCTAATCAGGTTTTTGGGGATATGTACGTCTAGGGGGAGCATGGGCAATGAGTTCATCAGAGCACATTCCATAAAATACTTGTAAAACAAGCACAGGGATGCAACACTGAGGCGATATTAACGGGGATTGGAGTGCAATTGATAAATTGGGATCTATTAGAGTGGAGACCCTCTTTGGCGCCCTGTCCAAGAGGGAGAGACAAGTGATAGATGCACCAATCCGGATGTGGCAAAAATGCATGGGCTAATGATGGCTTTGTAGAGGTACAGGATACTCTCGGTGTGAGTAGTTTTCTAGCACAATACAGGGAAGCTACCTTCCTTGCAACAACCTTCGCAATGCCCTCACTGTATTTGGTTCTATTTATATTTCCCCTGAATATTAAACTGAGAAGTTGAAACAAGGACGCTCAGATAGGGTGTTATTTGTTATGGATATCAGTGGTTGGAGATGCTTCTTGTAATTCTTAAAAGGAGAGCAGCTTAGTCTTACTAGTATCTATTTACGGCCGCATTTTTATACGGTTTAGGGGTTATTTTCTAAGGATTCAGCCATTGTATTAGATTTGTGTACATCCGTTCTTTCCTTGAGCATGTTATAGAGCGTTGCATCATCAACAAATATACCCATCTCGGACACAATATTGTCAGGGAGGTCGTTATGAATATCAGGAATATTAGTGGTTCAAGGACTGACTTCTGAGGAACACCCGCATTAATGTTATACTGCTTGAATGTACGTCTATCAGTGGCAACCAGGATGGTCATATGTTCTAAGGAGGATCTAATTATATTTAGTATACGTCCAGTTATACCGAATGATTTAATTGTTATACTCTAAAACCTAAGCCGATTCACTAAAACATACTTACTGCTTGGTTTGAAGCTACTTTTGTTTTTTATTTTTCAAATGTCTGTCATTTTAAAGTTTGTCGTTCTCGTATGGAAAAGTCTTGAATTATAAACTTTTGTTCTCCGTTGGCGAGCTTCGTACTTCCATTATTTTTAGCTGTATTTATTTTTTGAGGATGTTCTCTATTGTCTGTGGTTATGAAGATTTTAATCAACTGATGCTCATAGCTGGTTCGATAGAACCAAACGGAGATGAGATAAAACGGAATCGTTTTTTTTTTCACGTTCGTCAGCTGGATGTGACGGACGCGCACATGCATACTTTCAAACATTATTTTAAAGAGAAAGAACTACGACAAGTCGTGATATAATGATTGTTTCTGAACTTGCCCTTTCAATAATCTGATTGATACTAATGAAGATACACGTGTGGAAGAATTAATCACTTTGCCATCCTATTTCTTTCTATCTCTGTATATATATATATATATATATATATATATATATATATATATATTACATAGAAAAAAACAATTTTTATTATTTCAGATGTTTTGAAGGCTTTCCAATCGGATTATATGCATCGTCACGCTGGACTTATTTTGGACTCCATTCTCTCTAAAGAACTATTTTGCGTTTCGGATCAACTTCAGAGGATTTTCATGCAAGCTGAAATATGCGCGGTTTGTTTTTATATTATTTTTACATATCCAACATTTTTTCACTTCTTTTTTTATTTGGCAATTTATAACTATAATAAATTGAGGTTTCACTTAATAACTTAACTAGCAAATTCTAGCATTGCTACAAATATAAATTGCTGATTTCTTTATGTCCTGTGATGAGAAGAATAACAATAATAGCATTCTTTGAAACACCGCGGAATAAGGACTTTGTAAATTGTTTTTTTGGAGTATTCAGTCGAACAATAAATTTTGATTGTAAAATTCAACTTACAGTTTTAATTTTCATATATATATATATATATATATATATATATATATATATATATATATATATTACATAGAAAAATTCGAGCATGAAAAATAATATAGTTCAGATTAAAATTAGAAAAATAAAGGGACTTGTATGAGCTGGAAAAGAAAAAGACAAGATATTTTTAAAAAAGATATAATAAATTTATAATGGGGTAGATATTACAGGAATGAGAATTAATTATATAATGTTTAATTGAATTTAAATAAATTCTTAATGCTGCAATATTTTAAGCTATAAATTTATTATATTATTTACTTACTATTTATTTTCTTGTATTTTTCTTTTTCATTTTTAACAACTAATGCGTTTACTTTTCCAAGTTTTATCATAACCATATTATTTTTCATGCTCGAATTTTTCTATGAAATCCACGATTTTTTCAGGCTTTGCTTTGTAATAATATTTTTCTTTTTGTCTTCAAAATCATCTTTTTTATTCATCTGATTGGAAGGCATAATGAATAATGAGTTATTTGTATGAAAGAATTCATTTTAAAATTATATAAAGAGAATTAATTTTTTCAAATATTTATTGTTAAATATTTTTCAAAACAATAACTTTTATGTTTTCTATGAAGTTCAATAAATTTTTCTAGAAATATCAATAAATAATAGTTGTTAAAGTTAAAATCAACAGTAGAAGCAACAAATACCATTCCAAGACATAAATAGATATGCAAAAATAGTAAAAAGTGGGATTCTTAAACAAATATTTGGATAAAGCTAAACGACTAGTCTAGAAAAATCCATTTTAAAAATTAAACTAGGTAAATGTAAAAATTTAAGACCACAAGTATTTTTTATTTGCATTGTTACAATATTTTTTTACTATAATGGGGTAGATATTTAATTGCTGCCCAGCACAGCAATATTTGGCACAAGGCAGGAAAGTGGGGATCCAAGCAGGCTCCCCTAAAGGAAGGGAACTCCTGCAATTGACAAAATTGCCTGAGTAACTCCGTCGGCATTCCCCGTTCGGGGCACCTCAGGCGACAAGCAATAAACTTGCTCCACCGGAAAGCCCAGTAGCAAGGCCTGGGAGGGTGAACATCCTGGCTGTTACCCAGGCAGTGTACCTCAGTTCGACAGGTGCTGGGCCAGTTCCCGGCCCCTCACCTGTCGGGCTGAGTGTCAAGAACGGATCCTTGACGTGTACTACTACCCTGTCTCCCTGCAGCCGAAGCCGCTAGGAGACCATCCCATCATAGTAAGAATATAATGGGGTAGTTATTTATTTGCTGCCCACCACAGCAAAATGTGGCACAAGGCCGGAAGGTGGAGAACAGGCGAGGTCCCCTAAAGAAGGGTCACTCTCGCCTCAATTAAATTGGCTGGGCATCCCCGTCGAAATTCCCCGGTAGGAGCGCCTTAGATGACAAGTAATAAACTTGCCCCACAGGAAAGCACGGTTGCAAGGCCTGGGAAGGTGGACCTCCTAGGTAGTACCCAAGCGGTGTACTGTAGCCCGACAGGTGCTGGGCCGGTTCGGTGCTCCTCACCTGTCGGGCTGAATGTCAAGAACGAATCCTTGACGAGTACCCTACTTTATCTCCCTACAGCCGGGGCCGCTAAGAGACCATTCCATCATAGTAAGAATATAATGGGGTAGTTATTTATCAGCAATATTTGGCACAAGGCCTGGAAAGTGGGGAACTAAGCAGGCTCCCCTAAAGGAGGGGAACTCCTGCATTTGAAAAAATTGCTTGAGTAACCCCGTCAGCATTCCCCGGTCGGGGCCCTTCAGGCAGTACGCGATGAACTTACTCCATCGGAAAGCCCAGTGGGAAGGATTGGGAAGGTGGACCTCCTAAGTATTACCCAGGCGATGTACCTCAGTCCGACAGGTGCTGGGCCGGTTACCGGCCCCTCACGTGTCGGGCTGAGTGTCAAGAACATATCCTTGACGCGTACTTCTACCCTGTCTCCCTGCAGCCGAAGCCGCGAGGAGACCACCCCATCATAGTAAGAATATAATGGGGTATGCTTCCGCAAAGTCGGGAGATTCTATTTATAAACGATGCTGCTAGGAACTGACGAATCGAATTAATTCACGTTCTGCTACCAACTAAACAGAAACCAGAATTGCTCCGCAAATATCAAACCTTTCTGTAGCAATTTTTTCATGTTTTCTTCTTCGTGTCAACACGGGAAGAATCTTTTGCTCTGTGGATTTCAACTCAAGAACTGTCTACTGCAATCCAGTTACCCCCCAGGACTTGTGTAGAACAACGAACCATCGGAAACTGTTCTGAAACTAAACATGGCTTACACCTCTAGATAGATAATTATTAAAATAACCGTTATCAGCTTATATTTTAAATAATTAATTAATAAATAAACAGATAGCAGAAAGTAAATTATATTTAAATAAATCTTGAGAAACAGTCCAAAAAATGAAATTAATAATAAATTCTTTAGAATTTCTTTTAGTATTTAGGTAAAAAAAAAAACATGATGAAGAATTGGCCCATAACCATGCACAGAAGTAATGAACGGCTATATTGTGATCAAGCATAAATATATTTTTAGTCGATTTTGATTCGAAATAATTCTTTACTAGAAAATTCCTAATAATTTAATGGAAACGATATTCAAAACCTATTTATCCACTCATCTGCTTTCAATAAAATCCCTCCAAATTATCCTCCAATGTTATCTCTCTTTGTCTTTTTCACTGTTTACCTCTCTCTCTCTTTGATTCCTCTCTTTGTCTCTCTGGATTTCCTACCCCTTTTCTGCTTACTTACTTTTTCTTTTATTTAATATTTTTCCCATAGAGTTGACAAAACAATTCGTATTGTGGCGAAACAGTAAAAAGAAAAGAAGTAATTAAATAAATAAACAAAAAATGAGGGAGGGAGAAGAGAGAAACAGAATTACCG
>NC_136482.1:63060379-63107879 GCF_053919585.1 Euprymna scolopes | reverse complement strand
CACACACACACATATATATATATATATATATATATATATATATATATTACTGGAAGAATTTTAAGGATATTTTAAGAATAAAATGATTGGTAATATAAAATCTTAGACATTTGAACCTAGCAAAATTATTATTTAGTTATACGTGCGCTATTGTCGTAGCTGAGTAAACATCAGAGTTTTGATTAAAAATGATATACATAAGCAGTAGAAACTATTCGGAAAACTTCACATTTTCACGCACACACACGCACACACACATATGTGGGTGGGTGTATGTGTGTGTGTGTGTACGTGTTTGTGTGTGTTTATATGTAATTTTAATCTATAACTTTAAATATATGTATGTCTGTTATTATCACTAACTCTACATACTCTATTTCTAAAATGAATATCTTTATGTACGTTTTACATTGATATAATGCTAAACTCATATTTTTTACTTAATATTCTAATTACTTATTTTATCATCTACTTTTAAAATATTACCTTACTAGGTAAAATATTTAAAATATTACTTACCGGCGTTGCCCGAGTGTTTGTTTCCGGGACGGGGGGGGGAGTTTTAAAAAATTTTATGGTAGTTAAGTAGGAAGGATCAAACCCGGAGTCATGAGTAAAAGTAGGAAAATAAAGTGAAAAAAAAACAAACATCTGCAACGTTAACAGTTCGGCCACCAAGAAAAGTCCATTCCAGTTGTTTAGGAAAAAAAAAAAAAGAAAACGACTACGGTAGGTCGGCGCGAACGTGAAAATATAATGTGAATTGTCCAGCACGCTAACCACTACGCCACAGAGCACTGCAGCTTAGTTCAGTTTGGCTTCGTAGTTCTTTCATGTGAAGTTATTTAAACTTCACATGAAAGAACTACGAAGCCAAACTGGTGTTCTCTTCTCAACTGTTCCTTGTGAACGATCCCCAAACGGTGTTAAGTGGTGGCAGGGGGAGGAGGAATTTATTAGAGAGAAAATATTTTACCACTTCCATTGATCTTAACCGATTTTGGCCGTGACTTCTCAGCAGAAAAAGTATAGAAATCTAAGATTATCGAGGAATTTGAGAAATAATAAGCCTATAACACACCTCAGATATTGTTCTGCCGTTTGTGCATATTATATTTGCATGAAATATCTTGATTTTTAATCCTATTAAGGTCAAAATCCTACGGGAAAAATGAGTTCATTTTATTTATATAGAGAAGAAGATATATTTTTTATTTTTATATTTATTTGCATATGTTTAATCTACGATGACCATTCCAAGAATAAAACTTCTTATTTTTTAATTAAAGACGTTGAAAAGTTACGAAAACGAGAGCTGAGCCAATAAAACAAGCGACTTTTGTGCTCTAGTATTTATTTTCATACATTCTCAATGAGCTTTTGCCAAGCTATTCAAACCTTATATTTCTTTCAAACCTTATATTTCTTTATATTTTATTAAATATATTTTATTTTATGTGTATAGGTCCTCGTGCCTTGGTCGATAATAGCTGATGATTCTGATGACATTCTGTTTAATTTTTTTTTTTGAATTACGACATTATCGTTTTCATCTACAAATGATCCGAGAATATTATTTTTAAAGTAAGCACAAACGGGTCAATACATGTTGAATTTCTTAAGGCGTGTGTTTTTAAACTTAAGGCACATCATGCGTCATATTTTCGAGTGACTGACGAAAATCGCATTTCAAATCAGAGTGTGACAGACAACTTGAATGGACACCCCATTCTAGCGTGACGTCAAGAATCATCTAATTGTCTGCTGCTGTTGGAAATTTTTTATATTCTCTTTAAACGTTGTTTTCAAAGCTGTCAACATAACGTTCGAAGATAAGTCGAATGTTCTTAATTGCTTTCTTGGCGAAATATGTTGGCAGATTAATTCTCTCTTTGAAATTATTTGGCTTTTCTTTCTGACGTTTTCTTGGACGGTGTTAAATAAATCTTGCTCAATTGTTGTAATTTTACTTTATTTCTTTATCTTATAGTTTTAGGAAATTCTCTTTTCTCTTCTCTCTATTTATATTTTAGTGTATTTTTGTCTTTTGAAATATTTAAGTTTTACAGTAATGTTTATCTTCATACCCAAAGAAGGAATAAAACACCCATTATGAAGTCAGGATAATAAACAAAGGGGGAAAAATAAAACTAAAACTCTCATAGAAAAAAACAAAACAAGTAATATTCAGATTCTTTTAAAAAAGTAAATCGGAATTTATTTAAAAATATACATTTTATAAAATATAACGTATATTTTATAAAATATAACGTATATTTTATAAAATATAACGTATATTTTATAAAATATAACGTATATTTTATAAAATATAACGTACATTTTATAAAATATAACGTATATTTTAACTTATTTGCACTATTGGATGACAACTAATAAAGAACCAAGAGCCACTCGAGGAAAAGCGTTTATGAAACCTAATGAAAAGCGAGGAAAACTATTAGACCAACGGCAGTAACCGTGTTTGATGACTTATGGCAAGAATTTGTTAACATGTGATTTTATATTTAAGATGATTAAGTTGTATTGATCAGGGAAGCACAGCCGCAATAATAAGTTTTACTGATTGGACCCCCTTGCTATTAAGTTGGTGCATAAATAATGTTTATTTAACTTGAAGTTGAGCGTCAAAAACGACATTAGTTTTGCACCAACTCAATAAAAAGCTCTTTCCATGGAAATTTCGCCGGATACTAGATACATGGAGAGAGTCAGACAATTCTTTCTCCGTTGTGGTAGCAAATTTTTTTTTTTTACTGTGAATGTCTTACAAGGAAGAATAAAAAAATTGGAGTGTAGTCGAGCACCTTTCCTTGGAATAGCGGTTTAATAGGAAAAGACTAGCAACGTGTCTTCTGTGAAAAACGGAAGAATTTACAGTTAATTTGAAAATTTTAAATTAGATATAAAATTAGTGCAAGGTGATGAAATACAAAAGAATTAACAGTTAATTTAAAAGTACTAAAAAGTTAGAGAAAATAGAGAAAAGGATGTGAAAAAAAATAAAAGGAAGTAGGTTTAGCGAGTAACAAACGGGTTTATCAGTAAACAGTGAATAGGAAGCTATTAACGAAGATAGAGAAAAGAGAGGTAAGTGTAGGGTTTGAATTCGCGTGTGATGTGTGCCTGTGGCGGAGATATTAAACAATGGACTAGAGATATGTTTAGTTTTATGACAATGGATAATAGCTGTGAGTAAATAATAACGACCGACGGACGACCAAGCTTGACTTAACGACAGCCAGTTAGTTTTTGGGACAGTCATAAATTATTGATTAGAGTTGGAGTTACGACTAGGACGAAGACAGCTCTTCCTTCGGATGTCCCATGAGATAATTGGAGTTTTTACAGTTTTGACGACCCATTATGACTTTGAGCAGATGAGTAGATGAACTGATCAATTAACTGATGGAAATGGCCTCCATAAGAAAGGTAGATGTGAACCTTAGCATACAGACACAGACACCCAGTGTCCAACCAATATATATGTAAAGCATCAGCGTCTGTTTTTTTGTTTTATTTTATTTTATTTTGCTACTTTTAAACCCGTGTGTCCCTTGACAGCTATGGAAATGACGATACGGCCAAAAGAAGAATAGAAGAGGGAAAACAAAGCCATAGGACACAACGTTTGAAGTCGGTGGGTTGTCTAGTAGGACAGCATGTGGTGCCATACCGTTAAATTTCTTCTGTTCTATTTAATTGCATTCGAGATGAAATCCTGATTATTTCTACTATATGCAGCTTCAAAGTACATTTAGGCAAGTATAATTCTTGCTCAATTTTTGTAATTAAAATATCATTATTTTATAGTTATGTAGCTAAGCAAAATATATGTAAATATCTTCGGTCAGTTTCTCTAATAAAATTTCCGTGGTGTAACAGATAAAATACAAAGTAAAATCTATTTTAAGTGAAACTCTTTTAGAGTTTGAAGGTACAATCAGGAGATACTAAGCATATAACTTCGAATTATTTAAGATTTCGACTTATCATGTTTGATGGACCGAAGTCATGCTACACTTGTCGTTTTGTTCGAAATTCCATAAAGATTCCCGATTTTGAAAAAATACACTTGACTAAGTTTGAAAATTACATCTGTAGAAAGGTTGTGAGAATAACATTTAAGATGAAATCCAGTATTCAAGGTTGTTTTTTTAGTTTTAAAAATCGCAAACTCTATTATATTTATTTTCATACCTTATATAATTCGTCGATATCCGCTTTTCGGAGACAATAAAATCTTATATGGTCGACCAATATGTTGGTGTTACATTACCTAAAAAAGTTTGTAAAAAATCGTATACAAACCTCTCGAACTCTGTGTTAGAACTAGGTTAAGCTTTTTGAATGAGTTTTCAAGCTTGACATTATCGACCATTTTTTTCCATTTATGTGCGTTTGCCAAAGTAAAGTGAAGATAGCATATTCATGAATCTTTTTTTTTTTTACATACTAAATTAATACAAGTCGCTAAAAAGTTAAATTTTCCCCCGTTTACTGAACGTTATTAGCTGTATATTTTGTCTGTTTTATTTCTCGAAAATTAGCTATACTGCACAAATTAATGTTATGCTTTAGGATTAAAGGGCGTAGCAGAAAGTTCAAGAGAGAGCAAAATATAAATACTTTCGAAAAGAACTCTGGATTCACAAAGATAAAAGTAAAGTTTGGAATCAAGTAAAATTAGAACACATCTAAAACTCGCGACAAAAGAGTAGAATCGAAATGATCTTTTGTTTTTCTAATGGGTCAGAATTGGTCAAGGATCGGATCACTCGTAGAAGTTAAAGCGAGCGTCACTTGGACGATGTTTTCCTCTATAAAGGAATCAACAACAATGTTGAAAAGTATAAGAAAATTACAGAGAGGATCAATTATACAATAGGACAGCTCAACAATTATTTATTTACATTAGACTTGAAAATGTATATGCTGAAATCTGTTGGTGAACAGATTCGTAGAATCTTTTTAAACACATGGGATGTTCTAAGGAGGAACACTTGTTCATGGAATTTCTGTTTAGAAGTGATAGAGAGATAAGGAGAATTTTTAACTGTGGTTGTAGCTAGTTGAGTTCTTGCTATGAATGTACTAGATAAATTACCAGCCATCGGAGCTTAAACGTACCTACCATGAACATGACAATGCAGTGGAGAGAGACTAAAAACCGCCTGAAAAAGGCTGTAAGGACGAGAACATATCACTCTCCCTCTGGATTGCAAAGTCGATTCTGTATTCTATCAAGAAAAGAAAGTGTATTTCGAGTGGAATCTCCCAAGATATTACACAGATCTTTGGAAAGCTAGTATGTTGGTGACACAAACGCTGTTCCAAAAGTATGCCTTTCATTTTTAACCCAAACACTAAAACGTTGAGGAGCTATGAAGATGAGAGAGGTACCATTAAAATAAGCTACCTTTTGTGCTCCAGAATTTATTTGTCTGTATAATCATCAGCTTCTCAATGCACCTCTGCTAGCCTCTTTGGATGCTTCTATCGTACAAGTTCGTAGCGCACTTTGTCACCCAAATCTCTGTCGCCATTCTGAAATCGACGAACCCATCTCATAACTGTGCTAACATAGACTGTATCGGCTTCGTATACGTTGAAGAGAAGTCGATTCAATTTCTTTTGCATGGTAGAATTCAATGACACATCTCTGCTTGTGACGCACGTCTATGAAAGGGGTGTTTTTTTAGAGTCTCGTACCGTCAATATCTGCAACAGATAGATCAAACCTTCGGGTCATGAATTCATCATAACAACGTAATTTGCAATTTCTTATGATCCATTTGGGAGAAATAAAATAGGAGGCATCTCTTTTGTAACGTCCCTCGTAATTTTGATATTTTCTTAATTCCTTTCTTAGCATTACTTTAGCTTAATTCTGAACGACTAATGAGAATCATACGTACAAAACAGAAATGGCGATATAATAACAGATATCTATACTTGTGAAAATTGCGTGTTGGTGCAGATGATGGACTAAATTATGGTCGCCATATTCAAGGCAGGTTTCGTATACTGCCGGAAAGTGCCTAATGAAACTTCGTGATTTTTCTCGCGAAAGCGCTGACCGATATTTAAAAACGTGCCGAACGAAAACATCATAACTTTTATAAAAAAATCTACCAAATATTTAAATATAAAATTAAATAAAAAACATAATTATAACCGAAAACATTAATCATATGATAATTTCAATAAAAATGGTTCCTACTTACTTGCCTCCCCACGAGAGCAGAGTTTGACACAAGATCGGTTTTTAATGTGGGGAAATCCAGCTCCACAAAAGAGCACTGAGTAGGAACAAAAATAAACATTGCCTCAGTCTTGAAGGATTTCTCTTCCACTGATCGAGGTCTGAAATAATTGAAATATAGTATTACAACATATACTACACTGTGATTTTAACCAGAAGTCGAAGAATGTTAAAATGCTAATTGAGCAGTTAACGGACTATATGGACTAATAACATTATGATTTAGAAATCTATTCTTAACATGGGTAGCGGGGCTTATTGATTAGTCTATACTTTCACCTAACAATTTTATAAACAAAGATACCGTAAAAATTTAGTAAATAAAATATTACGTTTCGCTACTGTGGGCTGTCGCGATTTCATTGGCTAAGCTTCGTCACATTTCGGCATTTATAGAATCTGCCCGGACAATGCCGAAGATAACGCGATCCCTATTCCGCATGAATAAAGAAGGGAAAATTTAAATAATGGCGAATAATAAAAATAGAGAAATGCCTAACTCCGAAAAGAGTTAACTTGCCGTAAAACATACACCGAACTATTGAGCAGTCATTTATTTAATGCGACGGAATAGATTAACGCCTCATCTTGGCATCGTTAATGACATTTTTCACACCTTGCTTACGCAGGCAGGATCGTCAATTACAATTTTTCGCTGCGTTTACACATTCGCACCACACCTGCCAACACCTCATGTATTAGTTTTCCACAACAATGCCCGTATACATCAGTTTGTAGTCTAAGTCAAGTCTTGTATGAATTGTATAAGAGAAATAATAATACAAAAATAACTCTCGCTTGTTTTGCTTAGTTTTGTCATTATATATCGCTTAAAAATCTAGAAAACCGTAATATTTCGTGATACAGTGTCAATAAGTTGTCACACTTCAACTTCTCGCTCTACCATTCACAGGTGACATAAATTAGAACAAATATATATATAAAGCTTTTCCAAAGCTGTTGGAATGAAGGTGCCATCCATGCATGCCCTAAATTAACACTTACATTCGACTGTATACTATGTGTCTACAAAGCCACCGTTCGTTCAGGTATGGAATATTATTGCTACATATGATACGAGATGCTACAATTTATGCCCCCCCTCGCCAACCTTTCACAAAAAACACTTGTCTAGCTAAAAACACTATCAATAATCCCCCACTCTTTATCTGTGCCTAAACCTAAACGTAGATTCCATGAACAAAGCTTCTTTCTTAGAACTGCACGCCTGTGGAACTGTCTTCCGTTTTCTTGCTTTCCAGCTGACTACAATATGGTTGTCTTCAAGTCCAATGTAAACACGTTCTTGATAAGCCGTTCCCCTTAAGTTAACAAATTTACTGAATTTCCATTACTGACTACTTTATATTCTTTAACCCTTATCCTCGAGTGGCCCCTGGGCCTTGATAAGTGGTATGCCTATGTAAAAAAAATATGTGCTGGTGCAACAACTATTAGTCTTGCTCCATTGGAAAGAATAAAATAGAGTCTTCAATCTAATAGGTCTCGCACTGTCAACCAAGTCCTAACCACTGTCCCATCACCGTCGCATCTCTGTGCTTGTTATACAACGACTTTACTGTCACAGGTTCTTTTTTTTTTACATAGTGATCACCACTTATCAAGGCCCGGAAGCCACTCAGGGATAAGGGTTATTGCAAGTACATTACGTTAGTGTGGAGATTTGATGAAGTGTTTACTTAAGGGGGCGGTTCATTAGGAATTTGTTAACGTTGGACTTGAAGACATCCAAGTTGTAGTCCGGTGGGAAGCAAGCAGATGGAACAGAGTTCCACAGGTGTGCAGTTCTAAGAAAGAAGCTTTGTTCATGGAATCCGCGTTTTGATTTAGGCACAGATATAGAGTGGGGGAAATTTTCCACAGTGGATTCAGCTAGACGGGGGTTTTTCGTGAAAGATTAGCTAGGAGGGACCAGAGATTGGAGTTCAGACGAGCACCTGCCATGGAAATAACGATAAAACAAAGACAGGCCCGCAACGTCTCTTCTGTGGGAGAGAGGTTGCAGGGTAGAGAAAAGGGCATCCCCCACTAAGCCACGAAGTCTATTTTGTACTCTGTCAAGGCAGGATAGGCTGTTTTTAGCAGCTCCTGCCCAGATATGGCAACAGTATTCCATCCTTGGACGTACTTGGCTTTCATATAGATAGAGAATTGCATCAGTAGTGAGATATCTTCTGGAGCGGTAGAAGGATCACACCATCTTTCCAGCGACCTTGGCAACAGACTTGATGTACGTGTTCCATTTCAGGTCAGGAGTAAAGGTCAAACCCAGAAGCTTGTCAAAACACGGGGCCTCACCCAGACGAGAGCCATCCATCACAATTGATGCCAGATGAGGATCAGAGCGTTGATGATGTAAGGATAGGAGTTTGGTTTTGGATGCATTAAAGGTAACCATCACACCTTCCCCCACTGAACCATGCGCTCAAAATCAGAGGAGAGAGAATCAGAGAGAACTTTATCATTTACAGCCTTTGATGTGCTGCCGTAGATGGTCGTGTCATCAGCATAGATGTCAACGAATGATTTAAGTATGTGTTTAGGGAGGTCATTGATGTAGATCAGGAAGAGAGTTGGGCCCAGGATTGACCCTTAAGGGACTCCAGCATTTATATTGCAGGCCTCCGATTTTTGTCCATCTACCACTACTCTTATGAGCCTATCGGAGAAATGATTTAATGATTGAGAAAACATTTCCAGTTATACCGTAGCTAGAAATCTTGTGAAGTAGACCCTTATGCCATACCTTGTCGAAGGCCTTTGATATGTCAAGAGCAATTGCCCTAGAAAGGAAGCCTTTGTCAAGAGATTCACTAATCCTGTGGGATATAACCGTTAGCACATCTGTGGTAGATCTTGCAGAGCGGAAGCCATATTGCATGTCACTAAGAAGGTTATTCCTGCTGAGGTGGTTGACTATTTCTCTATTTAATATGGATTCCAGCAACTTACTCATAACACACAGGAGACTTATTGGTCTGTACTGAGAGGGAGATGACTTATCACCTGAATTCTTAAATACAGGGCAAACTGATGAGATCTTCCAGGGAGTCGGAAAGGACTTCTCCTTAAGGCAGCGCTTAAATAGTTTCATAAGTATGGGAGCAAGTTCTGGTTGAAGCTTTTTTAACACTATATATATGGGATGCCATAAGGGCCAGTTGCTTTACTGGAATCTAGGTTCTTGATTAGCTTGGCGATCTCATGCACGGATATTTGTATGTTACTAGCTTGTTCTGTGTTATAGGAGGAAATATGGGGAGTTGATGGCCTTCGTCACATAGGGTAGAATTAGCTGCAAAGTTCTTTGCAAATAGTTTGGCCTTGTCTGACGCTGATGAGATGACCTCTGGTCCATTGATAATGGTTGGGATAGAACGCACACTTCTGTTCAGGATCCTATTTGTTATTTGCCAAATCTGGTGGGAACCAACCCGCTGATCAGCTACCTTGGATTTAACAGACTGGGCATATAGCTCTCTTGCATTTTTTATTACTCTTTTGCAGTGGTTGCTGGCAGTCCTGAAAGCAGCTTTAGTCTCAGTGCATCTATTACGTTGGTAGCTATGGAAAAAGTGATTTCTGTGCGCGACAGCAGCACATTCTGGGGAGAACCATGGCTGGCTGTTAGGTTGTTGTCGGAACTTTTTAGATGGTATGAATTGGTCTATGCCTACAATTAACCATTCGGTCAGATCTGACACTATAGAGGACACTTCCTTTTTAAACATGGAGTGCAAAGGTAAATCAGATATGAATGTACGGAAGCTATCCCAGTCAGCCATAGAGTATCGGTATACAGTACGGTGGAGGGGTACGTCTGGGGACTTCTTACATTTCGTTTTTATCTTAACTGATACGACAGAGTGGTCGGAGGATCCTAGAGGAGAATGAACGGAACATGAACATAGCTCAGGGGAAGTTGAGAGAAAAAGGTCTAGGAGGCTTGCATATTGACCGGGTGTATCAGGCACATAGGTGAGTTCGCGAACAATCTGAATGAGGTCATAAGCAATGGCAAAATCATGACAAAACTTCCCCTCATCGTCTGCCGAGCTTGTAGCTGTGGTGCCCCCCACCACCATCGACATGAATACCCTCAACTAATCCGACAAATTATTATACAGCACAATCACGTTGACACACTGGTTCTCGCCAGATCACCAGAGTTAAGCAACCTTGAGCCTGACCAGTACGAGATGGGTGACCATTTGAAAAATTGAGGCACTGTATGTACCGCAAGGTAAAATACCAGCGCGGTCTATCCTTCTCTCAATAGCAGATGGGACTCTCTTAAGCCGTGGTAGGCACCCCGTCTAGTGATGGCGATACGATAAAAAAAACCCATGATAGCCCCGGCGAAACATCAACTATCGAATGACACTACAAACACACTGAAATAAAAGAAGCATGGAATCGATAATGTAGTTCTGGCGAACACGTGCCATAATAAAAGAAAAAGACTGAGATAAGCAATATTGTCTATTGTCTATTGTTTAACATTCAACTCTTATCCTTAAGTGACTTTTGGTCTTAATAAATAGCGAAAAAGGTAGTACAAAAAGTATTAGTAAAACCCCTATTTATGATATCTGTTTGTTCCTTCCTTAGTTATACACTTTGAAATAAATAACAAATACAAATTTTTAAAAGCCAAACTGCTTATAAATGCGACATTTATCTTAGAAAAGGTCAATCGTGCAACCCTGAACAAGAATATGTAAGTTTGATATAAACTCCTTTTCGAATACCATTATAATAATGCATGATCACTATTGTAATGGTGTGAGAAATGAACTTGAAGTAATATCGCTGCACAGTGGTTCTTCAGCGAAAAAAGAAAGCACAAAAAAGGCACATAAAAAGAAAGCATTCGAAAGAGACAGGAAAAAAATGTACATTGCCAGCCAAAATATACAGGACCTAAGGAGTAAATAAAAGATTATCTCTCAAAAATACGAATGTACGAGGGGCGTGCAATAAGTAATGCCCCTGACCCACTTCCCATAGTAGTAAAGCAACGAAACTTGGCACAGTTATTAGTCTTTCTCTACATAGGAATCACCCAGAGTTATGCATTTCTCCCATCGTTTGATGCAGGTCTTTTTTTTTTATTTTTTTATTTCCTCCTGTATCAGAAAACACGCTATGTGATATACGTATATCTGTACGTGATGTTGCCAAGCTAATCAAAAACCTTGATTCCAGTAAAGCAACTGGCCCTGATGGTATTCCAATTATAGTACTCAAAAAACTTCAACCTGAATTAGCGCCCATACTTACAAAACTGTTTAAACGTTGTCTTAAGGAGAATAGTTTCCCATCTCCCTGGAAAATCTCATCAGTATGCCCTGTATTTAAGAATTCAGGTGATCGCTCATCCCCCTCTCAGTACAGGCCAATAAGTCTCCTGTGCGTCATGAGTAAGTTGCTAGAATCTGTGTTAAATACAGAAGTAATCAAACATCTCAACAAAAATAACCTTCTTAGTGACACTCAATATGGTTTCCGTTCTGCTAGATCTACAGCAGATGTCCTTACAGTTATATCGCATAGGATTAGCAAATCTCTCGACGGTGGCAATCTTTCTAGGGCAATTGCTCTTGACATATCTAAAGCCTTTGATAGGGTATGGCATAAAGGTTTACTTCATAAGATCGCTAGCTATGGTATAGCTGGAAAAGTCTTCTCAATTATTAAATCATTTCTTTCTGATAGGTTCATAAGAGTAGTAGTTGAGGGGCAAAAATCAGAAGCTCACAGTATTAATGCCGGTGTCCCTCAGGGATCCATCCTGGGCCCAACTCTTTTCCTGATCTACATTAATGATCTTCCAAATCATATCCTTACATCATTTGTAGACATTTATGCTGACGACACTACCATTTATGGTACCACATCTAAGACAGTAAACGACCAAGTTCTCTCCAATTCTCTCTCCTCTGATCTTGAGCACGTAGTACAATGGGGAAAGGAGTGGCTGGTTACTTTTAATGCATCTAAAACCAAGCTTCTCTCTTTACATCATCAACATTCTAATTCACATTTGTCATCAATTGAAATGAATGGCTCTCGTCTTCAGGAGGCCTCAAGTTTTGACAAGCTTCTGGGCTTGACCATTACTCCTGATCTTAAATGGAACACGTATATCAAATCTGTTGCCAAGGCCGCTGGAAAAATGGTGGGATCTTTCTATCGATCCAGTAGATATCTCACTGCTGATGCTATTCTCTACCCATATAAGAGCCAGGTACGTCCAAGGATGGAATACTGTTGCCACATCTGGGCAGGAGCTGCTAGAAAGGACTTGTCCTGCCTTGATAGAGTTCAAAATAGACTTCGTAGCCTCGTAGGAGATGTCCTTTTCTCCTCCTTGCAACCTCTATCTCACAGAAGAGATGTTGCGAGTTTATCTCTGATGTATCGTTATTTTCATGGAAAGTGTTCAACTGAGCTTCAATCTATGGTCCCCCCTCGCCAAACTTTCACAAGAAACACTCGTCTAGCTGTAAACACTATCAATAATTTCCCCCACTCTTTATCTGTGCCTAAACCTAAACGTAGATTCCATGAACAAAGCTTCTTTCTTAGAACTGCACGCCTGTGGAATTGTCTTCCGTTTTCCTGCTTTCCGGCTGACTACAATATGGTTGTGTTCAAGTCTAAAGTAAATAAGTTCTTGATGAGCCGTTCCATATAAGTTATTAAATTTTCCAAATTTTCATTACTAATGATTACTATATTGACCAATTTCTACTGTACACTCTTTAACCCTTATCCTTGAGTGGCCTCTGGGCCTTGATAATGTGGTGATGCCCGTTTTTATAGAACACTCCAGGTTGGTCCTCCAACCACGATATGACTTCAGAAATCCAGGCTGCATCATCTGGGAGACGCTTTCCTGTCAAAAATTCATGGCTGGGAAGAGGTGAAAGTCAGAGAATGCAAGGTCAGGAGAGTAGGGAGGATGGGGTTAGATTTCCTAACCACACGCCCATGCTTCTGATCTGGTGACATGCGAGTTGTGGACCAGAGCGTTGTCCTGCAGGAGGAGGGTATCTTTGCTGATCTTGCCCCGCCTATTGATTTTGATAGCTTCCCTTAATTTCCTCAAAAGTGAAGCATAATAGGCTCCTTTAATTGTGGTACTCTTTGCCAGGAAATCTGTCATCACTACTCCGTTCTGACCCCTGAAGATTTTGAGCATGACCTTGCCAGCGGAGGGCTGCACCCTTGCCTTCTTTGGAGGTGGTGATTCCAAGTGCTTCCACTGCATTGACTGGGCTTTGATCTCTGGATCATAGTGATGGACCCATGTTTCATCCTGTGTAATCAGTCTTTTGAAAAACTTTGACTCATCTTCTTGACACATCTCCAAATTACTCCTCGAGCACTCGACGCGTTCTCGCTTCTGGAATGGTGTGATCAACCTGGGAATCCATTTGGTAGACACCTTAGTCATATACAAATGGTCATGAATGATAGTTTCCACAGACCCTGTACTAATCTTGACATCTTAGGCTATTTGGCGAATAGTAATGCGCCGATCTTCCAAAATGGCAACCTCAACTTGACGGATAGATGCCTCATCAATGGCAGAAGTAGGCGACCAGGTCTGGGAGCTGTTTCCACAAACTTTCGGCCATGTTTGAATTCACAATGCCAGCGTTTTACAAGGTCATATGATGGGGCATTATCACCATAAGTTTCTTTCATTTCATCAAAAGTCTCCTGTGGTGTGCGTCCTTTCAAATACAAAAACCGGATCACTGCTCGACATTCAACAGGCTCCATTTCACACCTGACTCAGTTCAAACACCTGTAAAACAGAAACCACACTGTAATTTGCCACATAACCCGTAGAGAAAAAAATCATTGCATATGTAAAATTTCAGCTAAATCAGACAACTGGAAGTGGGTCAGGGGCATTACTTGTTGCACGCCCTTCGTATTATGTGTAGCAAAATATTAATTTGTTATTGTTTATTAGTACTGATTAATATATCTCATTTGGGTCAGTTCTATATTTAACTTTTTCTAAAAAATATATCCATTAATATTTTCTGAATAAACATATCTAATTTTATTTTTTTAAACAAATATATCAACTAATAGTTTTAAAATAAATTTAATTACTTACATGTGTCTCAATAAATATAACCATTTACATTTTTATAAATAAATATAATGATTTAAATTTTTATAAAATATAACCAGTTACATTTTTATGAATAAATATTTTAAAACCATTTGCATTTTTTGAAAAAGTATATTAATTTACATTTGGTTTCTTAATCCGGAAAGGGGATGTGATGCGTTTAGTGTGTTAGGTATAAGCTAGTGTTAAGTTCATGCTTGCATGCCTCCTCGCTTTCAGCTAACACTCGTGGTGAAAAGGGAGCAGCTATGCATAAATCTTCCCTGCCAGTACATAGCCTCTCCATCATCAAGACTCCTAAATTGCCCCCACGTTGGCCACACATGGTAACTGGCTGCTTTGTGGCCCCAGGCTAAACTTACAGGAGATCTCAGAGTAGTAGGGGACCCCAGAGGTAGTGTGTCATGGCCCACCGATGTGTGGACACGCCCTGGCACACTACCAACCACTGTCTTGTGGGTGACCTTGGTTGGGCGGAGACTAGGGGGACTAATCCCAAAACCAAACACCACTGCCTTGTGGGCTGTATCACAACAAAACGCTAAGCGATGGGAACTCTGACTTCAAATCCTACTGCTGCCTTGCAGTTTTCCTTAAAAGGCTATGGAACCTCATCCAGAAAGAAAAGGCGTAATAGCGGACATGATAGGACCGACTGTTTACTTCACTGAGATTACTTTCGGCCAGAAACAGGGCCTCCTCTGCTGCCAGTCGTCTCGGGTTTGCTCAACTGGACATGAGCATTGGAGGTTCAGAGGGTGTTTATCTGATGCGCAACAGATACTGCACCTAAACTGTGCAAGCAAGTTAAGAGCCAAGGTGGAAAGTTCTGTGGCGATGGAGTGAGGATAACGATGGCAGGTATGAGAGCTGGGAGCCACTAGTCCAACCTCTTCACATAGGCGGCCGTGTGTTATGGTCGCAGGTGTACCGAGTGGATGACGATACTCTGAGGCACAGATGACCAAGCAGCCCTGCCCAGAGATAGCACTGCTTGTCCTGGAAGTGGACGCCTCTATAAAAGGTGAGGTAAACAAAGTTCATCCAATGGCTGTCAAACCGCGGGCAGCAGTAACAACAGCAGAAGAAATAACAACACTCAACACTTCAACATCGTTACATGGAACGTCAGAACCATGTGACAACACATAAAAGAACAGCACTCATAGACCTGAAGCTCGAAAATACAAATATCGACATGTATTGCAGGAGACAAGACTCAGCGGAGAGGGCCAACTGGCTGTTGTGTTGATCAACCCAAAAGAGCTGGAGTCGCTTTTGCGATCAGAAATGGCATAGCCAATTGACTCACAGAGAGCTCCAGCGGAGTCTCTGAAAGAATAATAACACTGCGAATTATCACATCCCATAACTGTAACATCACCATCATCAACGACTACGAACCGACAATGACCTACCTAGATGAGGAAAAGGAGGCTTTTTACTCTCACCTGAAAGACACCATACTAAACGTCCCTGCAGCGGATAAGCTAGTTCTCCTTCGTGACTTCAATGCCAGAGTGGGCCATGACTACAATAAAGTAATAAAGGAGCCCTGTTCTCGAAAAGTTTGGAAAGGGAAATCCCAATTCAAATGGAGAACTGCTGCTTTGTTTGTGCATGGAGTTTGAACTGGCAATTACGAACACTTACCGCCAACATTCGGATAACCATTACGACTCTTGGGAACCTCTCAGGTAAAAGAGACGCCATCTCCTGGACTATATTATCACAAGAAGGAAGAACCTCAAAAATGCCAAGAACACAAGAGCTATGCGAGGACCAGATTGCCAAACAGACCACTACCTAATCAAGACTACCTTCAAGTTCTCCATAAAACCTGTGTACAGCAGGGCGACAACAAAGCGCAAGAGAAGGCTAGACATGTCAAAGCTTGGAGATAGAAAATGTCTAGAAAGACTACAACTTGCAATCAACTCAGCATTAGAACAAATCACTGATGATTCTGATTCACCAGAACAAATGTACTTGCAAAGCAGACCTGTATTCTCCGCTGCGGCAGAGGTACTTAATTACACAAAAACGTGGAATGCGGACTGGTTCAATGAGGAGCACCAAGAAATTAGAGATGTAATAAATGAAAGAAACCAAGCATTAGAATCAAAGCTAAGCAGCCCGATTAGAGCAAACCAGAAGAAGCTGAAACAAGTAATGGCAGAAGTCCATAAAAAACTAAGAGAAATGGAAAACACCTGGTGGCTGAAAAAGGCTGAAGATATGCAGAAGCAAGCGGAGGAAAACAATTCTGCAGGTTTCTTCAGATCACTGAACGAAGTGTATGGCCCTAGAGCCCAGATGACTAACACCCTCTAGTCAGAAGATGGAAACACTATACAGGACCAACCAACACAGATAATTCAAAGATGGCAAGAGTACTTTGGCACGCTACTGAATGTAGAATCCAATACTGATAAGGAGATCTTAAGCCACATAATAGTCTTCCTCCAGCAGATGGACACACCAACTCTTGAGGAAGTAAGAGAAGCAATTGATAAAACTAAAATGAGCAAATCTCCAGGAATTGACGGCATACCAGCTGAAGTATACAAGTTTGGTGGAGAACAACTCATGAGAAAACTTCACTAATAGCAAAATGCTGGCAACAAGAAACGCTGACACAAGAATTCAAAGATGTCATGATCAACCCAATCTCCAAAAAACAAAGGTGATCACAAAGACTGCAGCAATTACCGAGGTATATCTTTTCTGACCATTGCCGGGAAAATAATGACTAAAGTGGTGAAAGCACAGCTAGCCAAACTGGCGGAAAGTGTCCTAACCGAATCACAGTGTGGATTCAGGCATGAAAGATCTACAATAGATATGATCTTTAGCTTACGGCAGATTCAAGAAAAAGCAATTGAACAGTAGCAGGGGCTCTACATAGTTTTTGTAGACTTCTGTAAAACATTTCATACGGTTGACCAAAAATGTTGTTGAAGGTCCTTAAAGTTTTTGTATACCTGGATAACTTTGTGGGAATTATCAAACAATTTCACAAAGGAACCAAAGGGAGAGTTGTAGTAGAGAACCTAGAAAGCGAACTTTTGGAAGTAAACCACAGCACCAAACAACGGAGCACACTGAACCCAACACTGTTCACCCTATTTCTGACAACCGTCTAATGCTGCTTCATCAAAGAATTGAAGAAGGTGTCTTCATCCACACATGCACTGATGGGAAACTGTTCAACCATGCAAGACTGAAGGTCAAGACCAAGATAACAGAACTACTGTTCGCAGACGACACTGCTCTGATAACTCACAATCAAGCTCAGATGCGAAGGATAGTTTATACCTTCTCTCAAACAGCCGGGAAGATAGGCCTACAAATCAACAATCAGTAATGTATCAGCCCTCACCAGATAACAACAACCCGCAAGAGCCTATAATAACAATCAGCGGCAAGGTGCTAAAAGTTGTTGAAAACTTCAAATATCTTGGAAGCACTCAAAGTACTGATAAAGTGCCAAAAAAGAAATAAGTTGCCGAATCCAAAGCGCATGTGCCTCCTTTGGCAAGCTATAAAACAGGCTCTGGAAAAGGGCCGGTACCGGCTAGACACGAAGTGCAGAGTCTACAAAATCATCATCCTGCCAGCTCTGCTGTACTCAGCAGAGACTTACACTCTATATAGAGGACACATAAGGAGATTAAAAGCCGTCCAACAGAGACACATAAGAAGGATCATGAAGATCAAATGGAATCCATATTAAATAAAGAAGTAGTCAACCACCTCAACGGAAACAACCTTCTTAGTGACATACAATATGGTTTCCGCTCTGCAAGATCTACAGCAGATGTGCTAACGGTTATATCACATAGGATTAGTGAATCTCTTGACAAAGGTTTCCTTTCCAGGGCAATTGCTCTTGACATATCAAAGGCCTTTGATAAAATATAGCATAAGGGCCTACTTCACAAGATTTCCAGCTACGGTATTACTGGAAAGGTTTTCTCAATCATTAAATCATTTCTCTCTGATAGGCTCATAAGAGTAGTGGTAGATGGACAAAAATCGGAGGCCTGCAATATAAATGCTGGAGTCCCTTAAGGGTCAATCCTGGGCCCAACTCTCTTCCTGATCTACATCAATGACCTCCCGAAACACATACTTAAATCATTCGTTGACATCTATGCTGATGACACGACCATCTACGGCAGCACATCAAAGGCTGTAAATGACAAAGTTCTCTATGATTCTCTCTCCTCTGATTTTGAGTGCGTGGTTCAGTGGGGGAAGGTGTGATGGTTACCTTTAATGCATCCAAAACCAAACTCCTATCCTTACATCATCAACGCTCTGATCCTCATCTGGCATCAATTGTGATGGATGGCTCTCGTCTGGGTGAGGCCCCGTGTTTTGACAAGCTTCTGGGTTTGACCTTTACTCCTGACCTGAAATGGAACACATACATCAAGTCTGTTGCCAAGGTCGCTGGAAAGATGGTGGGATCCTTCTACCACTCCAGAAGATATCTCACTACTGATGCAATTCTCTATCTATATAAAAGCCAAGTACCTCCAAGGATGGAATACTGTTGCCATATCTGGGCAGGAGCTGCTAAAAACAGCCTATCCTGCCTTGACAGAGTACAAAATAGACTTCGTGGCTTAGTGGGGGATGCCACCTCTCTCCCACAGAAGAGACGTTGCGAGCCTGTCTTTGTTTTATCGTTATTTCCATTGCAGGTGCTCGTCTGAGCTCCAATCCCTCGTCCCCCCTCGCCAATCTTTCACGAAAAACACCCGTTTGGCTGAAACTACTGTCAATAATTTTCCCCACTCTTTATCTGTGCCTAAATCCAAACGTAGATTCCATGAGCAAAGCTTCTTGTTTAGAACTGCACGTCAGTGGAACTCTCTGCCGCTTGCCTGTTTCCCACCTGATTACAACTCGGACGTCTTCAAGTCCAACATAAACAAACTCCTGACAAACCGCCCCCTTAAGTAAGACACTCTATCAAAACCCCCAATACTAATGATTATTACAATACTATCTCATTTATTATTTTACATGCAATAACCCTTATCCCTGAGTGGCCTTCGGGCCTTGATAAGTGGTGACCCCACATGTAAAAAAAAGTGACTATGTATTAAACACGGACATTCTCAAGAAATCAAGCCTAGATAGCGTGGAAGCTACCCTTGCTACTATGCAACTACTATGGACCGGGAACATTGACAGAATAGAAGACAACCGAATTCCACAGATGATCTTCTACGGGGGAACTGGAAAATGGAACCCGCAAGATAGGAGGTCAAAAGCTTCGCCACAAAGATGTAACAAAGCGGCACCTGAAGGCAATGAACATCAATGTTGAGAGTTGGGAGGAACAAGCCAAAGAAAGGAGTAGTTGGTGGAACAGTCTCCACAAAGGGAAGGAAGAAATAGAGAGAAAGATTGGAGAAGCCCGAGAGCTGAGACACTATAGACGATACAACCCCGGCACCCACATATGCAATGCCTGTGACTGTGCCAACACCGAAGGATAAAGCACTGAGGCGCCGACTAGTCATCGTCAAGACTGACTGACTGTATGATGATGATGATGATGATGATGATGATGCTAAAATGAATATAAACATTTAACTTTCTAAATAAATATAACATTTAGAAATACTGCATTTTACAATTTTAAGAGTAAATATAAGCTTATACATTTTATAAACAATTTTTGCATTTACATTTTTATGAATAACTATTAATTATTTCATTTTTATTAACTTTCTGGAAAAATATACCGATTTAAATTTTTATAAATAAATATAACACTACATTTTCATGAATATAACAATTCACATTTTTATAAATAAATATAACCATTTATATTTTTATAAAAATCTAACCGATTACATTTTTATAAAGAAATATAACCATTTGCCTTTTTATAAATAAAATTATCTATTTATATTTTTGGAAATAAATAAACAATTTGCATTAATATAAATCAATGTAACAATTTACATTTTTTCCAAGCATTTTCTAAATACATATGACTATTTACATTTTTTCCAAAGCATTTTCTAAATACATATGACTATTTATATTTTTTCCAAAGTATTTTCTAAATACATATAACTATTTACATTTTTTCCAAGCATTTTCTACAGACATATGACTATTTACATTTTTTCCAATCATTTTCTAAATGCATATAACTATTTACATTTTTTTCCAAGCATTTTCTAAATACATATGACTATTTACATTTTTTCCAAGCATTTTCTAAATACATATGACTATTTACATTTTTTCCAATCATTTTCTAAATACATATGACTATTTAAATTTTTTTCAATCATTTTCTAAATACATATGACTATTTACATTTTTTCCAAGCATTTTCTAAATACATATGACTATTTACATTTTTTCCAAGCATTTTCTAAATACATATGACTGTTTACATTTTTTCCAAGCATTTTCTAAATACATATTACTATTTACATTTTTTTCAAAGACTTTTCTAAATACATATGACTGTTTACATTTTTTCCAAGCATTTTCTAAATACATATAACTATTTACATTTTTTCCAAGCATTTTCTAAATACATATGACTGTTTACATTTTTTCCAAGCATTTTCTAAATACATATGACTATTTACATTTTTTCCAAGCATTTTTTAAATACATATGACTATTTACATTTTTTCCAAAGAATTTTCTACATTTTTCTAAATAAATATATCCATCTGCATTTTTCTAAATAAATGTATCAATTTACTTTCCTCTTAAAGAATGTCTGAATATATTCATTTACAATTTTCTAAATTAATATATCTATTTGTACTTGTATAAATACAACCTTAAATATGTTCTACATAAATATAGGCATTTACCTTTTTCTAATGTAAATGTTAGTGAAAAATATGAGAAACCAACACCGGAAACAGTGGCTTCACTTCTGTCAATTGACAAAACAAAGGCTTGATCGACTTTAGAACTCAGCAATTCCAATTGGGACAATGCATATAACTATTTACATTTTTTCCAAGCATTTTCTAAATACATATGACTATTTACATTTTTTCCAAGCATTTTCTAAATACATATGACTATTTACATTTTTTCCAAAGACTTTTCTAAATACATATGACTGTTTACATTTTTTCCAAGCATTTTCTAAATACATATAACTATTTACATTTTTTCCAAGCATTTTCTAAATACATATGACTGTTTACATTTTTTCCAAGCATTTTCTAAATACATATGACTATTTACATTTTTTCCAAGCATTTTTTAAATACATATGACTATTTACATTTTTTCCAAAGAATTTTCTAAATACATATGACTATTTACATTTTTTCCAAGCATTTTCCACATTTTTCTAAATAAATATATCCATCTGCATTTTTCTAAATAAATGTATCAATTTACTTTCCACTTAAAGAATGTCTGAATATATTCATTTACAATTTTCTAAATTAATATATCTATTTGTACTTGTATAAATACAACCTTAAATATGTTCTACATAAATATAGGCATTTACCTTTTTCTAATGTAAATGTTAGTGAAAAATATGAGAAACCAACACCGGAAACAGTGGCTTCACTTCTGTCAATTGACAAAACAAAGGCTTGATCGACTTTAGAACTCAGCAATTCCAATTGGGACAATGCATATAACTATTTACATTTTTTCCAAGCATTTTCTAAATACATATGACTATTTACATTTTTTCCAAGCATTTTCTAAATACATATGACTATTTACATTTTTTCCAAGTATTTTCTACAGACATATGACTATTTATAATTTTTCTAAGCATTTTCTAAATACATATAACTATTTACATTTTTCCAAGCATTTTCTAAATACATATGACTATTTACATTTTTTCCAATCATTTTCTAAATACATATGACTATTTATATTTTTCCAATCATTTTCTAAATACATTTAACTATTTACATTTTTTCCAAGCATTTTCTAAATACATATGACTATTTACATTTTTCCCAGCATTTTCTAAATACATATGACTATTTACATTTTTCCAATCATTTTCTAAATAAATATAACTGTTTACATTTTTTCCAAGCATTTTCTAAATACATATGACTATTAAAATTTTTTCCAAGCATTTTCTAAATACATATGACTATTTAAATTTTTTTCAATCATTTTCTAAATACATATAACTATTTACATTTTTTCCAAGCATTTCTATATACATATAACTGTTTACATTTTTCCAAGCATGTTCTAAATACATATGACTATTTACATTTTTCCAAGCATTTTCTAAATACATATAACTGTTTACATTTTTTCAATCATTTTCTAAATACATTTAACTATTTACATTTTTTCACAACCTTTTTCTAAATACATATAACTGTTTACATTTTTTCCAAGCATGTTCTAAATACATATGACTATTCAAATTTTTTCCAATCATTTTCTAAATACATATGACTATTTACATTTTTTTCAATCATTTTCTAAATACATATAACTATTTACATTTTTCCAATCATGTCCTAAATACATATAACTGTTTACATTTTTTCCAAGCATTTTCTAAATACATATGACTATTTACTTTTTTTCCAAGCATTTTCTAAATACATATAACTGTTTACATTTTTTCCAAGCATTTTCTAAATACATATAACTGTTTACATTTTTCCCAATCATTTTCTAAATACATATGACTATTTACATTTTTTTCCAAGCATTTTCTAAATACATATGACTATTTACATTTTTTCCAAGCATTTTCTAAATACATATAACTGTTTACATTTTTTCCAAGCATTTTCTAAATATATATAACTGTTTACATTTTTTCCAATGTAATAGCCCTCAAACACAACATTTTCCTATTATTTATCTTTTTCTAAAAGATAAATAATTTATATTTTTCCAAATAAAAATATGTATATATATTATTCCTAAAAAATACATGCATTTTTACTTTTCTAAATAAATATATCTATCTACATTTTTCTAAATAAATATATCCATCTGCATTTTTCTAAATAAATGTATCAATTTACTTTCCTCTTAAAGAATGTCTGAATATATTCATTTACAATTTTCTAAATTAATATATCTATTTGTACTTGTATAAATACAACCTTAAATATGTTCTACATAAATATAGGCATTTACCTTTTTCTAATGTAAATGTTAGTGAAAAATATGAGAAACCAACACCGGAAACAGTGGCTTCACTTCTGTCAATTGACAAAACAAAGGCTTGATCTACTTTAGAACTCAGCAATTCCAATTGGGACAATACATATAACTATTTACATTTTTTCCAAGCATTTTCTAAATACATATAACTGTTTACATTTTTTTCAATCATTTTCTAAATACATTTAACTATTTACATTTTTTCCAAGCATTTTCTAAATACATATAACTGTTTACATTTTTTCCAAGCATGTTCTAAATACATATAACTATTTACATTTTTTCCAATCATTTTCTAAATACATATAACTGTTTACATTTTTTCCAAGCATATTCTAAATACATATAACTATTAACATGTTTTCCAAGCATTTTCTAAATATATATAACGGTTTACATTTTTTCCAATCATTTTCTAAATACATATGACTGTTTACATTTTTCCAATCATTTTCTAAATACATATGACTATTTACATTTTTTCCAAGCATTTTCTAAATACATATAACTGTTTACATTTTTTCCAATCATTTTCTAAATACATATGACTATTTACATTTTTTCCAAGCATTTTCTAAATACATATAACTGTTTACATTTTTTCCAATCATTTTCTAAATACATATGACTATTTACATTTTTTCCAAGCATTTTCTACAGACATATGACTATTTACATTTTTTCCAAGCATTTTCTAAATACATATAACTATTTACATTTTTTCTAAGCACTTTCTAAATACATATGACTATTTACATTTTTTCCAATCATTTTCTAAATACATATGACTATTTACATTTTTTCTAAGCATGTTCTAAATATATATGCCTATTTACATTTTTCCAATCATTTTCTAAATATATATGACTATTTATATTTTTTCAATCATTTTCTAAATACATATGACTATTTACATTTTTCCAAGCATTTTCTAAATACATATGACTATTTACATTTTTTCCAAGCATGTTCTAAATACATATGACTATTTACATTTTTTCCAACCATTTTCTAAATACATATAACTATTTACATTTTTTCCTAGCACTTTCTAAATATATATAACTGTTTACATTTTTTCCAATCATTTTCTAAATACATATAACTATTTACATTTTTCCAATCATTTTCTAAATACATATGACTATTTACATTTTTCCAAGCATTTTCTAAATACATATTACTATTTACATTTTTTCCAAGCATTTTCTAAATACATATGACTATTTACATTTTTTCTAAGCACTTTCTAAATACATATGACTATTTATATTTTTTCAATCATTTTCTAAATACATATAACTATTTACATTTTTTCTAAGCACTTTCTAAATACATAGGACTATTTATATTTTTTCACTCATTTTCTAAATACATATGACTATTTACATTTTTCCAAGCATTTTCTCAATACATATGACTATTTACATTTTTTCCAAGCATGTTCTAAATACATATAATTGTTTACATTTTTTCCAAGCATGTTCTAAATACATATAACTATTTACATTTTTTCCAAGCATTTTCTAAATACATATGACTATTTACATTTTTCTAAGCACTTTCAAAATACATATGAGTATTTACATTTTTTCCAAGCATTTTCTTAATACATATAACTATTTACATTTTTTCCCAGCATTTTCTAAATACATATAACTATTTACATTTTTTCATAGCATTTTCTAAATACATATGACTATTTACATTTTTTCAAGCATTTTCTAAATACATATGACTATTTACATTTTTCTACTTATTTTTATTAATATATAAAAATATTTACATATTTAAAATATATATAACTATTTACATTTTTAAATAAATATATGTATTATGATTTTTATAAATACATATATACATTGACATGTTTATAAATAAATAAAACCATTTACATTTTTATAAATTAATATAACCATGTTCATTTTTAAATAAACAGAACATTTACATTTTTATAAATAAATATACCTATTTAAATTTTAATGAATAAATATAACCATTTACATTTTTATAAATAAATATTTTCTTCACATTTTTATGAATATAACAGTTGATGTTTTCAAAATAAATATAACCGCATGCAGTTTTATAAAGTATTATAAATTAATATATCTTTTTACACTTTTACCATGTCACATACTTACATCATTCGCAGACATTTGAGACTACAATCTATGGTAGCACATCAAAGACCGTAAACGACCAAGTTCTCTCTGATTCTCTCTCCTCTGATCTTGAGCATGTACAATGGGGAAGAGGTGGCTGGTTAATTTTAATGCATCTAAAATCAAGCTTCTATCTCTACACCATCTACACTCTGATGCCAATCTGGCATAAGTTGAAATGAATGGCTCTCGTCCTGGGGAGGCGTCATGTTTTGACAAGCTTCTTGGCTTGATCTTTACTCCTGACCTGCAATGGAACACGTATATCAAATCCATTGTCAAGGTCGATGGAAAAATGGTGGGCGTCTTCTACCGCTCCAGTAGATATCTCACTCCTGATACAATTCTCTACTTATATAAAAGCCAGGTACTTCCAACGATGGAGTACTGTTGCCACATCTGAGCAGGAGCTCCTAGAAGCAGCTTATCCTACCTTGACATAGTTCAAATAGACTTCGTAGCTTAGTGGGGGATTCCCTTTTCTCTTCCCTGCAACTTCTTTCTCACAGAAGAGACGTAACGAGCTTGTCTTTGCTTTTTCGTTATTTTCCTGGCAAGTGCTCATCTGAACTTCAATCTATGGTTCCCCCTCGCCAAACTTTTACGAAAACCACTCGTCTTGCCAAAACCACTATCATTAATTTCCCACACTATTTATTTGTGTCTAAACCTAAATGTAGATTTCATGAACAAAGCTTCTTTCTTAGAACTGTATGCCTTCCGATTACCTGCTTTCCAGCTGACTACAATCTGATTGTCTTCAAGTTAAAAAAGTTCTTGATGTACCGTCCCCCTCTGAAATCCAATTTACAAAATTCCCACTACTTATGTTTCCTACGCTATAATCACATTGACTAATGTATACCTATTAACCCTGATCCTCAAGTGGCCTCCGGGCTTTGATAACTCGTGATTCATGTGCAAGAAAAATAAAAATGAAATAAATATAACTATTTACATTTATATAAATAAATATACCTATTTAAAATTTTGAAATAAATAGATCTATTTACATTTTCGTACATAAATATAACAAATAATTTTTTTAAAAGAATATATGCATTTATATTTCCTAAATAAATATGACCATTACAGTTATATAAATAAATATAACTATTTACACCTTTAAAAATAAATATATTATTTTACATCTTGAAAATAGAACTACTTACATCTTTCTAAGAAAATTATACCCGCTTACAAATTTCTAAAACATATATTTATTTACATTTTGTAAATAAATATACCAATTTAACATTTTTAATAAATATTACCGTGAAATATTTTTGTAAATATTAATATAACCCCTCATAACCATGAATATTCCTGTTTACATTAAAAAAATATCACGATATACCATTTAATTAATAAAAACATCGATTTACATTTTTATAAATGAATGTAAGCATTTACATTGTCTAAATAGATATAGCCATATTCATATGTATAAAAAAATATTTAAATTTTTTTGAATGGATATAAAAGTTACATATTTATAAATAAATGTAACCACTTACATTGCCTGAATAAATATAGTCATATACATTTATATAACTAAATATATCACTTACATTTTTTTGAATAAATATAAAATTTACATATTTTTACATAAATGTAACCATTTACATTGTCTAAATAAATATAGTGATATATATTGATATAAATAAATATATCACATAATTTTTTTGAATGAATATAACATTTCCATTTTTATAAATAATTTTAACGATTTACATTGTCTAAATAAATATAGCCATATACATTTCTATAAATAAATAAATATATCATATAATTTTTTTTGTATAAATATAAAATTTACATATTTATAAATAAATCTAACCATTTACATTGTCTAAATAAATATAGCGATATATATTGCTATAAATAAATATATCATTTAAATTTTTTTGAATGAATATAAAAGTTACATATTAATAAATAAATGTAACCAATTACATTTTCTAAATAAATATAACCATCTATATTTTTATAAATAAATACACCATTTGCATTTTTATTAATAAATGTAACTATTTACATTTTTAAAATAATTATAACATTGATATTTTTATAAATAAATACATCTACATTTTTATTAAGAAATTTTTATGAAGACATATAACATTTATATTTTTGTAAATAAATACAATATTTACATTTTTATTAATAAATGTAACTATTTACATTTTTATTAATAACTATGACATTTATATTTTTATAAATAAATATATTTACACTTTTATTAATAAATTTAACTATTTACATTTTTATTAAGAAATATAACATTTATAATTTTTATAAAAATATAAACATTTTAATTTTTACAAATGAATATAACACTTACACTTTATTAATAAATATAACATTTACATTATTATGAATGTATGTAACTATTTACATTTTATGTATAAATTTTACATTTACATTTTTATAAATAAATATAGTTATTTACATTATCATAAAAGAATATATCAATTTACGTTTTTATAAAATATCCGTAAAAAACATGAGAGTATTATTTGTATTGAACTATGTAGCACAATATTACTTTGTGATTTTGTATTAGTACTGATAACTGTATCTAATTTGTGTCGGTTCTATATTAACATCTTTCCAAATAAATATATTTATTAATATTTTCTAAATAAATATAGTAAATTCTATTTTATTTAAACAAATATATCTATTTACATTTTCCGAATAAATATAAAGATTTACATTTTAAAATAAATATTGTTATTTACATTTTTATAAATAAATAAACAATTTACAATTTTATAGATAATTAAAACCATTTACATTTTTAAAAACATATACGCATTTATATTTATATAAATAAATATTGCTATTTTTATTTTTATGAATAAATATAACCATTTATATTTTCTAAAGAAATATAACCATTTAAATAAGTATAAACTTTTAAATTTTCTAAATAAATATAAACTTAAAAATTTTCTAAATAAATATAACTATTTAATCTTAATAAAAATATAACTAGTTACCTTTTTCTAAATAAATATAACGATTTACATTTTATTAAATACGTATGTCTGTTAACATTTTCTAAATAAATTTATCTATTTATAATATTATAAATAATGCACAATATCCGACACCGACGCAAACACAATAAACGAAAATATTTGGGAAACACACGCAGCTAGCATTTTGCCACATATTTTACCACACAATATAACCCTATTGTAATAGCCCTCAAACACAACATTTTCCAATTATTTATCTTTTTCTAAAAGCTAAATAATTTATATTTTTCCAAATAAAAATATGTATATATATTATTCCTAAAAAATACATTCATTTTTACTTTTCTAAATAAATATATCTATCTACATTTTTCTAAATAAATATATCCATCTGCATTTTTCTAAATAAATGTATCAATTTACTTTCCTGTTAAAGAATGTCTGAATATATTCATTTACAATTTTCTAAATTAATATATCTATTTGTACTTGTATAAATACAACCTTAAATATGTTCTACATAAATATATGCATTTACCTTTTTCTAATGAATCTGTAAATGTTAGTTAAAAATAAGAGAAACCAATACCGGAAACAGTGGCTTCACTTCTGTCAGTTGACAAAACAAAGGTTTGATCTGCTTTAGAACTCAGCAATTCCAACTTTAAGCACTAAAACAGAAATTTCCTTGCAGTGTGGAATTGGCTTAATTGCAGAAATAGGTTTGGATAAATCCACGAATTCCTGTTTATTCTGTTGATTCCCTTCGTTTTAACTGCACAGAAATAGCAGTCATCGAAATGGGGGTTCGGCCCACGCCAGACAATTGGAATAACAGATCGGACTGACTTTATATTCTTTATTATCCACTATAGAAGATACTCAACAAATTGTTTAAATACAATATGGGATTCCCATGCATAATCTTGATAAACCAATATCATTTCATAAATTCACTGATTCGTTTCCCGTTGGATGTCAACGTATATTCACGGTACATATAGGAAAACACATTCGGATTCTTTAAACAACGTCGCCCAGGAGTTGATGTAGCCATGGTTTAGTTTTGCTCCAAAAATCTGCAACGAAAGTAAAATAATGCAGCTTTATCATTTCCTGTCTGACTTATAAATGAATTACTTACATTAAAGAATAAACCTTACATTGATCCAGAAATCAACAAAAACATTTCACAATCGATAGACCTATTTACTCCTCAGTGTCCACCTCTTAACAACTACATACCTTATTGTATAGCAAATTAGACTTTTAAATTAAGGTTTTTGATGTCATAATTAATTAACACACATAGCAATAACAACCTACAATTGTAATTATGAAGCTAATATATATATATATATATATATATATATATATATATATATATATATATATATATATATTGCGTTATGTATGGGGAAAACGCAATAACGTTATATTATATCATATTATATATATATATATATATATATATATATATATATACACACAGTGATGATCATATTTATTGGCACGGTAAAATAAAAGTTAAATTTTGTCTAATAAATTCTAAAAAAGGGATTAAATTAAAGAAAATAACAAAGTATATTATGTATTTTTAACTGGCCTTTCCGATGCAGCAATCGGATTTTAGAAAAAATGAATAACAAAGGAACAACAAACATAATTGCAAAAAACCCTTGTTCAAAATTATTGGCACGGCTTTGTTTTTCTTTTAGTATCAGTATAATATCAATCAATTTCCGGTTTACGTGCTTTCTGAACTTTTTTATAGCCATATTATGCTTGTTTAACGCTAATTCAGTGAATAATTTTTTTCAGATAATTTTTAGATAGCGATTTATTTAAACTATTATAAGTGACTAAATTATAATTTTCAATCGCCATGGTTAAAACTAAGGAACACAGCGAAGACGTCAGGAAGCTTGTTGTAGCATGCCATACCAATGGGGAGGGCTATGATAAGATTTCAAAGAAGCTAAACCTTCCCAAATCCACTGTTAGAGCCATAATAAACAAGTTCAAATCGCAAGGCCACGTTATGAGTTTAGAGGGTAGAGGGAGAAAAAGAATTCTTTCCCCAAGAGATGAACGGAAAATTGTTCGACAAGTAAAACAAAACCCAAGGATCTCTGTTGGGGAGATTGTTGATGAACAGAGCACCTCTGGAGTGAATGTATCTCGACATACAGTTGGTAGAGTTTTGAAGAGAGCTGGTTTAAAAGCATGTCGTCCGAGAAAGACTCCCTTATTGAAGCCTATGCACCTGAAAGCAAGGCTAGCCTTTGCAAAACGTCATATTGATAAAGATGTTGCATTCTGGAAACGTGTTCTATGGACTGACGAAACGAAAATAGAGTTATTTGGCCATAATAAAGTGTCTTATATTTACAGAAAATCTGGCGAAGCTTTCCTGCCTAAGAACACCATACCCACAGTGAAGCACGGTGGAGGCAGTTTGATGTTTTGGGGATCCTTTGCTGCCTCTGGACCAGAGCGACTTGTTAAGGTCACAGGTAGCATAAAAAAGGAAGATTATGTTAAAATATTGGATGAAAACCTGAAAGACTCTGCTAAAGAGCTCTCACTTGGTCGTCGTTGGTGGTTCATGCAAGATAATGACCCAAAGCATTCGGCTAAACTGACTAAGAAATGGCTTGAGGACAATCATATTAATGTTTTGGAGTGGCCATCACAAAGCCCAGACCTTAATCCAATTGAAAATTTATGGAGAACATTAAAATTGAGGGTAATGCAAAGGAAGCCTAAGAATCTTATTCAATTGGAGGATTATTGTCAGGAAGAGTGGGCTAAAATTACTACTGAAGAGTGCAACAACTTGGTTGTAAACTATGAAAAGCGACTGAGGAAGGTAATCAAGGCCAAAGGCTATACAATTGATTATTAAATAAATCGTGCCAATAATTTTGAACAAGGGTTTTTTGCAATTATGTTTGTTGTTCCTTTGTTATTTATTTTTTCTAAAATCCGATTGCTGCATCGGAAAGGCCAGTTAAAAATACATAATATACTTTGTTATTTTCTTTAATTTAATCCCTTTTTTAGAATTTATTAGACAAAATTTAACTTTTATTTTACCGTGCCAATAAATATGATCATCACTGTATATATATAACATTATCTGTACATAATCTAGATTCCCATTCGTGCCTTTCCTCCCTTTTTCACTCAAATCCCTCGATACAGCTTTGATAAAACGAGGGCGAAACCGGTTAGCTGACGCCCCTATTTTCTTTTTCTCCTTTTTATTCTTTTCACTCCGTAAATTTTATTTTAGACGTGGATTTTATGTTAACACTTTAATCATGAATTTTCGTTTTCCCTTCATGATTGCATTATATATATATATATATATATATATATATATATATATATATATATATACACGCCTAATGTATTGTCGTTGCACGAATCTACGCTTCGCAGGCAGATGAACTATTCTAAAAAATAACAACTTTGAAGACTAGTAAATAATCAAAAGGTATATTTATTTCAAGAGAAAAAGTAAAAAATGAAAGAGAAAAAGAATGACGGGTATGAAAAAGTAAAGCAATAAAAACAATAAAAACAAACGAGGGTAAGAAAATGAAGGAGTTAAAGAAATCGAAGAAATGAATAAGTAAACAAACACATTGCCCAGAAGAATAAATGTTTAAAATATGATGCCGGATATAGGAACGTATAAAGAAAAAAGAGGCTAGCTGGGTCGGCAGTAGTTGCAAAAAAAAGAAATAAACACGAACTGAAAAGGGAATTTAACAAGTAAGTAACTTTTTAGTTAAGAGTAACTTAAAAAGAAATAATGAGTCCAAAACAGGGGGGTGGAACATCATTTTTTTAAGGTAGAAAAGGTATAAACTGGCAAATATTTCAACAACTTAAACTAATAAAGAAAAAATAATATCACTCAAAAATTAGTTTAAATCAGCTTAGAAAACTTAGGCACCCCAAAATATGTTGGCCAGTATAATAAGATTCGTAGTTACATAATAGGAGATTCACAGCAAAATAAATAACCCTTATCCCAGAGTGGCTTCCGGGCCTTGATAAGTGGTGATCACCTTGTAAAAAATGAGGTAATAGCTCAGATTAACATAGGTTTCAGCAAAAATGGTTTAAAGGAAGGTCGTTCAGAAAACGTTTCAAGGAAATTGCTTAACGAACACGAAGTCTTGAGATAGTGGCAGATGGAATCTACATACATCCTCCTAGATATTTTGTTCTGAAAGAGACCAAAATTGTTTCAGAAAACATATCATATGTGTTACATATTACGCTAAGAACAATAAAAAGTAAAAAAAAGATATCTAACCCAAAACGAATGTATATTCTTATAATTAAGATATTATAAACGACTTGATACTACTTGTGCTATTACAGATTACAACACACAAAAGAGAAAAAGAAAAGTAGACAGCTCTTTAGTCACTGTTAATACCCCACTTCGTGTGCTACACCCATTACTTCAACTACTGTTATTATTGCTATGAATAAATTCAGAAAGGGGGATAGGCGGACAGAAAGCTTCATAATCACTAACACGATTGATTTACAGAAAGATATATTAACAGACAACTCTATAATTAATTCTAGTACTAATACGGTTACGATCAAACATACATCGATAGTACAGTGATACCCTTGCATTTTAGGGTGGAAAAACAATTGCTAAAACATGGCCCTCCCTTTTACATGCACACCCACGCTTGCAACAACCCTGGCAAAGAAATATAGGCGATCTTCGAATTAAAGAATCCATTTTGATAGCTAAAGTGGACACTGAAATAAATTGCCGACCTGAGTTAGGATTCACATTTTTAATCTTATACACACAGATCTACAACAATTCGTAAAGAATAAAAACAAAAAGATAAGTAAAAAGAATGAAAAAGATAAGTAAAAATAATAAGCAAGTGATTTATATACATGATAGAAGCCAATTAAATCAATATTACACAAGATATTAATAGTCAAATATTAAGTACTACTTAATATATCTTTTATTTCATTAAAATTAATTAGGAAAGCAAGTTTTTTCAGCAATTCCAAGAGATTAAATGATTTAATAACAAAATAATTTTCCAACGAAGCAATAAAAATTAAATTTTATAAAAACATTTTTATATACGTTTATGTACATTAAAAAGAAAGCTTCCACGACTATATATATTTGTATATATATATATATATATATATATATATATATATATATATATATATATTGGTATATTTAGCCAGCATTTTTTCATTCAAGCAAATATTATTAAATGCACCGATTATGATTCTTTTTTAATAGTTCGATTTTCCTTATAATCTTATTTGTATCAAAATCAAAACTATTAATAACAGTTCCATAGTTGTTGATGTCCACGAATCATCATCAGGCGTTGAAGTAAAAGTGCGAAGGAGCGAAAATGAGAATTAAAAGTGAAAACTAAAATATACAGTAAATGGCGATAAGTTAAAATATATAGAGTTGATAAAAAGTCGATTAAAAATATAGGTCAATTAAAAATTCAAGTATTAAAGTCAGCAAGTTCTTGGATACCATTAACAAAATCCGTCCAATACGAACTACGAAAGACATTTTAGAACGTTACTGCTTTTCTCGAATGCGATATCATTTATAGTGGGTTAAAGGATCGTAATATATGACACTTCAAGAATTTTTAATTTTTGAATATTATTTTCATGTTGTATAATTTATAGGCTGTCAACAAGGACCTTTCTAAGATTGGAGGAGGGACAGTTATGTTCTTTTATAAAATGTTTATATATAGAACTAGTATTATTTAGATGCATGGTTATTCGCCTGGACAATGTTTTCATTATATGCCCAATGTATGTATTATTTTCGGAGTTACATTCTCCCACAGATCATTTAAATTTATGCACTACATTGGTTTGTTCCAACGCCTTTATTTTACTTCAACACCTGTTGATGATTCGTGGATGAATCGAAAGCGCTCGTGACAGCAACACCTATGGAACTTTTATTAATATTTTTTTGGATACAAAAAGTTATACAGAAAATCGAAACATTAGAAAAAAGAATCATAAAGCAAAGTGTCTCTGTTGCATTTAATAATATTTGCTTGAATATGTATGTATATATATATATATATATATATATATATATATATATATATATATATATATATATATGTATGTATGTATGTATATATTATAGATAGATCCATAATGGTGAAGGTTGCATTTAATAATATTTGCTTGAATATGTATGCATATATATATATATATGTATATATATATGTATATATGTATATATATATATGTATATATATGTATATATATACATACATATATATATATGTATATATTATAGATAGATCCATAATGGTGAAGGTGGATCACTTGTTGGACCACAATATTTTAATTGGCTTTACAAGATACATCTTTGTGCATATATTTTAATACACAAAACAATACCCATGTGTGCAGATCCGGAGAACAATATTTTAAAGTTAGATTTGGCGGTAGTGTGTACTCTTCGAGAGACTTTTTTGTTCTGGTGGTGTAGATCTTAGATAATCATTTCATAATCAAGACGTTGATTATGTTTCCGCTGGTTCTCACTCACAACGTAATGAACCCACTATCTTAAAAAAAATATTTTCTTTTTTCTGTTTCAATAAGAAGAGACGCCTTGACATTCCGTAGGCCACGCATGTAGACAGAGTCGTTTCCGCCGGCGTCATGCACTCCCTTTGCAAAATCGTCGTCATTTTTTTGTCCCTTTTGCTCTACATCGTCTCTCTCTTCCTTTTATATACGGACGTATATTCGCTCGGAAACGATTTGCCTACGCATAAATAAACAACTCAATACAACGCGAGTGGGAATGGGGGTAGGCTAGAGAATATGGAAAACCTGTTCAGATGTAATTGCTTCGCTAATTTATGGATATTTTTTATTTTTATAAAGACGATCCTGGGCCACAGGGGCTAAAACAAACCTACGGTAACTGACAATCTTATCGTCCATAAACGGTGGTCATGGAAACAGAAGAATATCTCTCAATCTTCGGTGAAAATATATAAGTTGTTTTTATTATTATTATTATTATTATTATTATTATTATTATTATTATTATTATTATTGAACATGGATGTGGTTGTCTATTTATATTGCTTTGTTTCTATCTATGTATTACCAATGTACGCACCTTTATTGATTCGATTAATGCTTTTCTTTCCTTAGCTTATTCCGATTATTCGTTCAACAATGATTTTCTTGTTCTGGGATTGTTCGGTTTGTCGACTTTTTATATACTTCTTTTTCTTTCACTGGTTCATCTGTTTACGAGCAAGCAAACTTATGTAAAACCAAGATGCAATGGACAGGTTTATACTTAAATTGACTTCTACATTGATACAATACGGTTGAATTTACCTGGTTACTTAGAGAAACTACACCAAACTGAAACAATCGGTTTCTGTTAGAGTTATTGTTTTCAAAAACATTTAAATTGGAACTTCATGATCATAATCCAGACCGTATTACAAACGTCGCCGAGAACATGCAATCCGCTAATATAAAACTGTAGCTATAGTAACGAGTCTGCCTTCCTCTTCCTTCATAACAATCTTAATAGTCACAGTAGCAGTGATTGTAGAGTTGCCTCTCATTTCCTCTATAGTGAAGTCGTAGTAATAGACTGGAAGTTACCAGTGATGAATACTATTTCCTTAGCGAATGTGAACCAACGTTCCAACGAGTGAAGTCAAGAAGTTTCCTCAACCAGGACAGAAATGGGTGGATCCAAATTTTATGTAACCAGATAGGGTCACAAAACTTACCTAATTATCTGCAGATGTTATACAAATGACTATTTCTCTACTCTACTGCATTATTGTTGCAGCATGAAGTACAGAATATAAATATAATGTAAAGGACTGCGTAAAACGTGTGAAATGACAAATATGTATGAAAACATAGTTCAAAGACTAACAAACAACAATAATAATAATAATAATAATAATAATAATAATAATAATAATAATAAACATAGCAGGTAGTCTTTGTTCTCATCTGTATTAGGCACCTTATCTCTGGATTACATGCCTAACGTTCCATGTCAGGTTGCTTTCCAAAGGCAATTTTGTAATTCCTAAAATTGGTGTCCAGCATGTAGAATATAGGGAACATGAATAAAATGTGTAGCAAACGAACTTGCAACAAGCACAGTAGCAGGAGTTAATTCTCGTGGCTCGAGATTTGAAATCCATTTTTCCCCTGGCTTGTCCAATCACAAGCCAGCTTTCAATCACGTGATCGAGTATATAAAAGGCGAAATCGGCAACTCCTCTCTCTCTCTTTCTCTTTGGCATTCGCTGGCAGCAGACATTCGCCTGGGCCTTTGGATCAGGCTAACATGAGTACTACAAGCCAACATGGCTATTGTCAAAACTTGCTTCCACGTGCGCTTCACACACGTACTGTTTCCTACCAAGAGACACTAACACTTTGCCCCGTATCTACTATCGGACACACGCACCTACCATATTGAACACTTCTCTCTCTCTCTTTTAACAGGCCTGTCGGATATCTAATCGACGCCCCCACATCAGCAACTATTTTCACGACTACTATAAATACAAGCATGCACGAACACTGAACTCTCATACTAATCCGTTTCACTCTGGTAAACGCTACTAACGAAGATGACAAATAAAGTTTTTTTTAAATGTTAAAATGTGACTTCCTTTCGTTGTCTTCATTATTAACTAAAAATGCTAAATTTAACGTTAAGTCAGGATCACTTTTCCTACATCAGTTTAGATAGAGTAATGGTGGTAATACAAGATGCTGCATGCACAAGCTTGATACCAGTCCTCCAATACGAAACATAGAGGAAACTGAAAGATGATTTGATATTTCTTATTGTTTAAACCCACACATCTTCATTCTCTAGTTTATGACAGGAAAATAAAATTCTGAAACGTGGCACCATTTTCATATTTTGTGAAGTGTTATGATGTATCTTTATAACCATGCTCAGATCTACCTAAAATGGAGCTATAAAATTCTTACTATGTGTGAATAACAAGTGATGCATGTGGAGGCGGTTCTAGCGGCGTAAGAAGCCGAGAACCGGTGCCGATCTACTAATATAAACACCTCTGGTTCAATTAATGTGATCTGAGATAATCAGACAGCAAGCTTTATTTTTTTTCATTAAATACGAAGATACTTCAATTATATTGAGCGAGTTACTATGAAAATAATTTTAACCGTTTCTTTGTATTTATTAAATCGTATGATTTTAAACGTGTCGAAGAATAGTGACAGAATATTGCATCTTGGATTCAATAAAATATTTTAATTATTAGCCTAGAATTTTGCTGTTTGTTTCGTTTTATCTTTAAACCTGCATATAAAGTTATCTTACTGGACTTTTAGAATTAGACTTAAAGAGCATTTAAGCCGACCAATCAAAATTACTTCTGGATATTTAACCGCCATCTGTTATTGTTGCATCGTGTTGTCGACAATATAATAACATATTCCGCCACATTTAAAATATAACTTTGTATGGACGAATTCAAATAAGAAACATTTTAAAATAATCACCAAATAATAAAATTCAGAACAGACGAAACTTTTACATTGAAGAATACGAGATCTGATTGACAATAAAGTTCTTGTAGGTTTTAACTTTTAAAGTCATATCTTGGATCAAACAAAAAAATATTCATTGAAATAACCACTGTCAGAATAAACATACTTTTACCAACGCAGAACAAGTGTATTTATTTCATCAACGTCAAAATATTGCATTCTTCAAGCAATGAAGTCACTGAAGACGTTTTTGATATCATGCAGAAAGAGATGCTCGAAAAAGTGGTAGTCGGTTGGTGAGAGATCTAGAGAGTATTGTGGATAAGGCAGAGTTTCAGAGCCCAATTCGTCCAAGGTCGGTTTAGCAATGTGCAGTCGGGCATTGTCGTGACAGTATTTCTTTGTCATAATGGTTGCGTCTGCATTCAAAAACGTTTAATAGATGAGACCTGTCACAGACCACCAAACAATTAGCATGACCTTCTTTTGGTGCAACTCTGACCTCGGAAACAGTCGTGGAGCTTCGTCGGCATCTAACCACTTCACTGAGTGTAGCCGGTTGTTGTAAAGAACCCACTTGTCATCGCAAGTTACAGCCCGGTCGAGAAATGGGTCGTTCTTGTTGAGTAAAAAAAGGGAAGATGCCACTTCATAACGGCGTTTATTTTGGTTGTTGTTTAATTCGCAAGGAATCCTTATATCATTTTTTTCAGTCTCTCTCAAGTAATTAGAAATCGGCGTATACGTTACGTCTTATGCAGAAGCAAGTTCTCAAACAGGTGTACGTTGATCGGCTTCAACTTAATTGATCATTTACAACATCCGATAGCCGACCACTATGCTCATCATCTTCAAGACTCTCGTCGCCGCCACTAAATTTCTAAAACCACCATTGTGCTGTGCGTTCAGTAGTAGTTCCTGGGCTAAACGATTCGTTGATATCACCTAATTTCAGCAGCTTTTCGGCTTAACTTGAATTGAAATAAGAAAAACTGTGCGAATTTGTTTTTTTCCATCTTGTATTCAATGTTCAAGAAAGAAGATATAATTGTTTTAAAATGATTGTAATTTAAACGATTAGATAGAGTGAAATACCCTCTTTAACATAATATATAAAGTAAATATATTATAACGAAAACTTATTTTAAAATATATCATTAGAAATCAAAATCAAAAATTCCGTAAGAACTTTCTCGTCAAACTAATAGTAGTTGTCTAACCTACGTAGCAACACTAAAAACTAACAAATAAGATAACTTCCTTGCATCCCATATAACCGCGAGTATGAACACAGAGTTTATGTTTTTAATGACTAGAATTCTCACCGAAAAAAAATCAACAACACACAAAAAAGACAGATAGACAGACAATTCATTTCAATTAAAAGCTACCATAGAAATAAAAAAGATATTAAGTTGTAAATAGAAATAAAAAGATATTAAGGTATCACGTTATCTAGTATTGACAGATGTACAAGTATTACATTAGCATCGCCTCTCAGGAAGATACTGACACCTGACAGTCTCTTAAATCTTTACAAAGCCACCGTTCCACTATGCATATAATATTGATGCATCAACCACTAGCCCCTCTATCTTTGAACACAACCATTCCTCGAAGTTTCCAATCTTATAAGTCCGAAACTGACGACCACGTTCCAATTCCTGTCTCATTGCCGCAATTTTGTATCTTGTATTGGCTTTAACTCGTTAATGGAGGTGTGTCCGTTTGGATTCTTGATCCGGCAGGGGGATGTGATGCGTCTAGTGTGTTAGGTATAAGTTAGTGTTAAGTTCATGCTTGCATATCTTTTCGCTTCCAGCTAACACCGCTGGCCAACCTCACGGTGAAAAGGGAGCAGCTATGAAAAAGTGTTCCCTGTCAGTACATAACCTCTCCATCATCAAGACTCCTACAGTGCCTCCACGTTGGCCACACACAGTAACTGGGTGCCTTGCGGCCCCAGGCTAAACTTGTAGAAGATCTCGGAGTAGTAGGGGACCCCATAGGTAGTGCGTTATGGCCCGCCGATGTATGGACATGCCCTGGCACACTACCAACCCCTACCCCACTGTCTTGTGGGTGTCCTTGGTTGGGAGAAGACTAGGGGAACCAACCCCATAATCAAACACCACTGCCTTGTGGGACTTATCATAGCAAAAGGCTAAGAGATGGGAACTGACTTCAAACCCTACTGCTGCCTTGCAGTTTTCCTTAAAAGGCTATGGAACCTGATTCAGAAAGAAAAGGTGTAGTAGCGGACACGATAGGGCTGTTTACCTCACTGTGATTACTTTCGGCCAGAAGCAGGGCCTCCTCTGCTGCCAGTCGTCGCGGGTTCGCTCCACTGGACATAAGCATTGGAGGTTCAGAGGGTGTCTATATGATGCGCAACAGATACTGCACCTAAACTACGTAAGCAAATTTGTAGCCAAGGTGGAAAGCAAGGTGGAAAGTCCTGTGGTGATGGCGTGAGACTACACCAACACCGAGGCATAAAGCACTGAGGCCCAAACTAGTAATCGTCAAGACTGACGGACTGCATGATGATGATGATGATGATGATGATGAATTGAATGTGTTCTGACGAACTCGTAACACTAGCGCCCCCTCAATGTAAATAACTCCAACTACCCTGACAAGCAGCAAAATCGCACACATTGAATGCAGAGGTAGATCCATCGAGGTCAGACAGCATTAACTGCGAAAACAAAGACTGTGAGACATTCATAATTAAATCTTGGTGGGTGGCGAATTTTAATTAAGAAGTGAGTTGGCTGGCGTTATTACAAAATATTAAAATATGATTTATAAAATATGTGAACATATTAGAACTTGAAACGTAAAGCATTTTACAAAAAAAAAAAAAAAAGAACTCGATTCGAAAGTAAGCTGTCACCACATCAAGAAGGCCTAAAATTCACTGTTAAAACATTTCTATTAACGTAAGAGTGATCCGTCCAGTAGCGGATATTCTACTAGTGTTCTCATATTGTTTAGCGATGACAATTTCAGTAATGTTACTTTCCAGTCTGCAGGCAATGTCGACAGGCATGTGGACTTTTGTGATATCTTTGACCTTTTATTGGGCATATAACCTTATTTGGTAACTTAAGTAAATCCTCAAATGTCAACAAGGCAGATAATCCCACGAAATATTCTCAGCGAACGCCCAAAGATCACGTTGGTCAATCCTGACACTTGACCACTAAAAATGATTAGCGTGTCACAAAGCTCCGTCTTTATACAGAATTGAAAATATACGATTATTCTAAAAGAAAAAAAATATCTGAACTATTTATGTGTCCATTCTATCTGTGCTGTTAGCGATGTAAATGCTTTACAAACATTTGAGCAACGGGCTGGCCTCTTATCTGATAAGTGGACTTGTCTTCATTACAGAATACGTCTAGTGATTTAAGTGCACATTGTGTACTAATGTCTCACACATTATAAAGGCCAAAAGCCACTTGAGATTAAGGATTAATTAAAAAAACCCAATAAATTAAACAAAATTCAATAATTTTGAACACCGGATTTATACATACATACATACATACATACATACATACATACATACATACATACGTAAATCTATGTATGTATGTATGTATGTATGTATGTATGTATGTATGTATGTATGTATGTATGAATCCGGTGTTAAACTTTAGATGTTTTTGATGGAAAACTATAAAGCAATACGACGTGATCAAAATAATAAAAACAAATACTACTTCGAAGTGAAAGAAAACAGATAACAATAAATGTGGGATGGATAGATTCCAAGTCAAGAAACAGTAAGTTTTCCATTTTTGTTAGGAACATTGCTAATTCAACGAGAGAAATACACGGCATTTCATGAGAGGAACAAAAATTACGAGTGTGCTAGAAGTAAACCTACGTTTTACTCTCCGAGATATGTTATAACTCTAACTAGTTTAAAACTATTTTCTAAATAAAATGAACTAGTCGAGAGTAGTTGAGGGCGAAGTAAGATTTTTTCTGCTGGCTGGTAAAAAGGGTTTCATGGAATTGCCCATTTAACCATCATTCTCAGCTTACATTGCTGAATATTTTACAATGTGGCATCGATTATTATTGAATAGCCTTCCGTCTGACTCGACAAAGGATTGAACTCCTCTCTCTCTCGGTTCATTAGCGGACACTGTAATAATTATGTCACAGTGCATATAATTAAATTAAAGAAGTAGTAAACCATCCCAGCAAAAAACAATCTGCTCAGTGAATTAAATATGCTTTTCTTTCTGCTAGATTTACAGCAGATGTGCTAACAGTTATATCTCATAGGATTAGCGAATCTCTCGATGAAGGCTTCCTTTATAGGTTAATGCTTTTGACATATCAATGTCCTTTTGACAGGGTATGGCATAAAGATCTACTCATATCCAATACGATATAGCTGGAAATGTCTTCTCAATTATTAAATCATTTCTCTCTGATAGGTTTATAAGAGTAGTAGTGTATTGGCAGAGATCAGAAGCTTACAGTATTAATGCTGGAGACACCCTGAGATCAATCCTGGGCCAACCTCTACCCCACTGTCTTGTGGGTCCCCTTGGTTAGGCGGAGACTAGGGGAACCAACCCCAAAATCAAACACCACTGCCTTGTGGGCCTTATCACAGCAAAAGGCTAAGAGATGGGAACTCTGACTTCAAATCCTACTGCTGCCTTGCAGTTTTCCTTAAAAGGCTATGGAACCTTATGCAGAAAGAAAAGGCGTAGTAGCGGACACGATAGAGCGATTGTTTACCTCACTGAGATTACTTCCTGATCTGCATCAATAATCTCCCAAATCACACCCTAAGATCATTCGTGTGCATATATGTCGACGGCACTACCATCTATGGAAAAAAATCCAAAGACCGTAAATAACCAAGATCTCTCTGTTTCTTTCACTTCTGATCTTGAGCATGTGGTGCGATGGAAAAAAAAGGAAGCTGGTTAATTTTTATGCATCGAAAACCAAGCTTCTATCTTTCTACCATCAATGCTCTGATCCCCATCTGGCATCAATTGAAATGAATGGCTCTCATCTTGAGGAGGCTTCATGCTTTGACAAGCTTCTGATTTTGACTTCTACTCCTGATCTAAAATGAAGCACGTACATCAAATCCGTTGCCAAGGTCGCTGGAAAAATGGTTGGATCATTCTACCACTCCAGTAGATATATCACTACTGATGCAATTCTCTATCTGTATAAGAGCCAAATACGCTCTAGGATAGAGTACTTATCTTTGCTTGACAGAGTTAAAATAGATTTCGTAGTCTACTAGAGGATGACTTTGTCTCTTTCCTGCAATCTCTTTCCCACAGAAGAGACGTGGCGAGCCTGTCTGCGCTCTATTGTTATCATCATAGCAAGTGTTCGTCTGAGCTTCAATCTATAGTCCCCGGTCAAAATAATCTCGAAAAACACAGGTCTAGCTTGAACCACTATCAAAGATTTTCCCCATATTACCTGTGCCTAAATCTAAACGTAGATTTCATGATCAAATCTTCTTTCTTAGGATTATACACCCATAGAACTCGTTTCCTTTTCCTTGCTTTCTTGTTGACTACAATATGGTGGTATTCCAGTCCAACGTAAACAAATTCTTGATGAGCCACCCTCTTAAGTATCCAAGTTACCAAATTTCCACTACTAACGATTACTACGATATGGCTTCATTGACCACCGGATATTCATTAAGTCTTATCCTCAACTCGCTTCCGGTCCTTGATAAGTTGTGTCTCCTTTGTAAAAAAGGGCTGTGGGAAGAATTTTCTAAAACGTATCATTATAATAATTATAAAACTAGCATTGTGTTTCTTTAAGAAGGTTAGGAGGTGTCTCTATTGAAGACATTTATCATATGAACACTTTTATTATAATTTCACGCATAAAACTCTAGTTGCCTTCGAAGTAATCTCCCCCGACTGCTATGCACTTATTGTATGTTTTTTTTTGTATTTTTTACATAGACGTCACCACTTATCAAGGCCGATAGGCCACTCAAGGATAAGGGTTAAAGAGTGTAGAGTAGTCAAAAGGACAATGGTTCCAACAACTTCTGAAAAGCCCCATGGAAATCCTCTAGTGTGAGCGTGCCAATGATCTTCGTTACAGCCGCATTCATTTTTTCAATTTTTTATAACGACATCAGCTAAGGTTTTCCTTGAGTTTAGAGAATAATTAAGTCACAGAGAGCAAGGTCTAAACTATATGGGGGGTGAGGAACTGTCTTGATGCTCATCTTGGTCAAATAGTCTGTAATAAGGAGAGGGTTTTGGAATGTACTGGAAATGCCACTGACCCGATTAGCAGAGTGTTGGTTTCTTCCGACGGAATTGCATTCTGAATCCCTTAAAACCTCAACATAGTATTCCTTGTTGACTGTCTGTCCAATGGGTACCCAGTAATGTAGATCGTTCCCGTGCTGTCAAAAATGATATCATCATAACTGTTTGGGTGGATTTGCTCTGTCTGACATTCTTTGGTCTAGGAAAGCCAGTATGATCCTACTGGGAACTTTGTATCTTGGTCTCTGGGCCATGGCAGTTGATCCAACTTTCATCGTAGGGTACCAGAATATTGTGATCTCAACCGTCTTGAAAGGCATCTAGACTTGAGTTACATCATGACCAGAACAAAAACGAGAAACGCCATTATCAGACTTTATGGCGAATCAACTATTCCACTGAAAAAGACACTAATCCTATTTTCGGACAAGCTAATCTGGTGCGACATGCCTATCAACCATCCGAGACCATACTTGCTTCCTTCTTGCCGGAAGAAAAATTTTCGCGTCTTGCATGATTTAACACACAGGCAAGCGCGCAATAGTCAAGCTGATCGCAACTCGTGGTTTTTGGCCCAACATAAACGTCGACATGTGTATGTTCTGCTAAATTTCAAAAGTTCATCGCCATACTAAATACCCCCAAACAACTTCCCTGTTCTTGACGCTCGTTTCTTGCATGCCCACCTGGATATCGTTGGTCCACTGCCACCATTCCGCTGATCATCGCTACATCTTTCTATGATTGATCGTTTTACTCATTGGGCATTACCATGCCATTTCTACAGAAGTCGTAGCCCGAACACTCGTGGAGAACTTGATCTCTAACTTTGATGTACCCACCACTGTTACCACTGACAGAGGTTCACAATTTACATCACACACCTTCCAAGACCGGCGCCAATTTTTCGAAATTTCTCATATTGCGACGACAGCCTATCATCCTTCCGCTAACAAGATGGTGAAACGCTTGCATCGTTGATTTAAAGCTGTCCTGTTCGCACAACGCAAATCGCAACGCTGGACCGAACATTTGCTACTCGTTTTACTCGGACTTCGATCCATTATTAAAGAAGACCTGAACGCTACTCCAGCAGTGATGTATTTAGAACCAGCCTTCACCTCGGTGAGTTTCTCGTAGTCGATCGATTCTGCAACAACGTCTGGTTATGCAGACTACTTGAAACTCGCTATGTCACGCGTACTGTATACTCCACGGCGTTCTGTAACTTCCAAGCTGCACAAACCACCTTAACTTCAGACATGCAAGTACGTCTCCGTCTGTATCGACTCGATACGCTAACCTCAACAGCCATTTGAGAGTATGGCTGAAGTCAGTTTTCTAGATATCCGCCTACGTCAACTTGCGTCGATCTATGTAATCGCACTTCGCTGATGCACTTTGTCGACTATAGTCAGCTATTCGACTCATTCTATTTTCATTATTTTTTATTTAATTTTAACCCTAAACCAAGCACAGAGCCACTTTGATGTAGGGGGCTACTATCGGGGACATAATTTGCGGGGGCATTATAAAGGGAGGTGAATAGCAAGATGTTTGTTCACATTACACTTGAACTTCTGAATATCAGTACAGTTGGGAAAGCAGAATCTCGGAGTGGAGTTTCAAAGACTTGCAGTTCTAGTGAAGAACCTATTGGAGTAAAAGGCTTTCTTACACCTAGGGATCTCTACTGTAAAGGGCTGGGACTTAGTTGCTTGTCGGGTTTGTCGGGGATAGTCACATCGAGGAGGTACAAGTGTTTGCAGTTCGTCAGAGCATTCACCATTAAAGTATTTGTAGAACAGGCAGAGGGATGCAACATTTCGTCGATGGGACAGAGGCTGAAGCCTAGATGACAGTTCAGGACCTATCAGGTTGGTGACTCTCTTTTGAAACTTGTCTAGGAGTGAGAGACAAGCAGTAGATGCACCAGCCCAAATGTGACAACAGTACTCCATACATGGGCGAATGGTGACCTTAAAGAGGTACAAGATACTTTTAGGCGTAAGTAATTTTCTAGCACGGTAGAGAGAGCCCACCTTCTTTGCAGCAGCCTTGGCAATGCTCTCAAAATATCTATTCCAGTTCATGTTCCCTGTAAACGTTAGTTTAAAAGAAGTACTTTCAGGCAATGTGTTTTTGGCCATTGCTATTTGTGGTAGAGAAGGTTTATTGTAGTTATTGAAGGAAACATCCCTGTTCTTACTTCATTTAGTATAAAATTCTGACGCTCTTCTTCTTTCTTGCTTGGTGAAATTAGAGGTAATCAGTCCGTAGCCTGCTCTTCTTTGCATAACCGTACCCACAATTGTTTTTATTTTTTAGGTTTCGCTTCGCTATTGACATCTCTTTTGCAGTACTTCATTTTCTGCCCGTTATTATTTCAACATAAGCACCTGACACTTTGGGGTCACTGGAGTTTATATATTGTTAGTTTGATTTTGTACAAGAGACCATGTGCTCCTCAACTAACCCTCTGAAAGATAGTTTCATAGCACTATATGTACCGTATAAGGCTGCGCTGAAAAGGTTCCGGGCTAACCATCTCCGGAGGATACCGCTTGCTTTTCTCTCCCATGTCTCCACTGTCGAGATGGGAACGATATATCTTTGGAGCCATAATATCCGCGGAAGCGCGCAGTTGTTATATAGCCAAGCTTTAAATCATCCTGATAATCCTGGTATGGTTCGTTTTGCAACCCATATACAAAAATTGCTGCGTATGGTTTCAATGGCTGGTATGTCTTTCAATGTAATTTAGAAGTACTCACCTAAGTTTTTTTTATTGGATTATTATC